>NC_051283.1:5383436-5568436 GCF_015220745.1 Sebastes umbrosus | reverse complement strand
ATATGACACATTTGTATTGACTGTAATTTACATTATTAGGGATGCTCTGATTTATTGGCCGAATATCGATATCGACTGATATTCGCCTTGTTGGCTGCCATCGGCTTATCAGCAAATAAGATGACGTTCGCCGATGGCAGTGGCCGATGTTTATCTGTCGTGTTGCATCAATTTTGCATCGGCTAAAAGTTGTGTTGGTTATTTGCGGTCGGTCTCGGACACTAGTAACCAGCTGCTGATTCGGAGAAGAAGTCACTGGCTGGACACGACTCTGGCATAACAGCGGGTGCTGTGCGCCGTGCGCCGTGCGCCGTGCGCCGTGCGCCGTGCGCCGTGCGCACATGTGGTTTGTTTAGGGCTGTCCCGAATATCTTTTTTGGGCTTCGCAGCTTCAGTGGGAAATATTTGAAGCAGCGTTTCAGTGCCGCTACCACACTACTGCACGCATACGCACCTCTACACACAACAAACAGCGATATCCATCTGAGAATAACTAATAATAATTAATGTTGAATGTGAATAATGAATAATGCTGTAGGATTCTTCCTTATTTCACGGGCTGTTTGGGGATTTATACATTATTATTATTACTTGTATATAAAAAATTAAAAGAAATTTAAAAACGAAGCATTCAAATAGTGATTTGGAGGTCCAATACCATGGCAACGGTTGAAGCTTCGAAGCATTGAGGTCAGCCTTAGGTTTGTTTACAAATGAAAGTGAAAGAAAAAGTCGGCTGTGTGGGAGTATTACACTGTCTCGGAGAAAGATCAACGACAAAAATGTTGTTATGCTCAACGAAGAATGAAGCACTAAAACGACGGCTTAGAAGATTTATTAAAAACAATCACTGCTGTCTGGATGGGAATAAATCTTGTGTGTGCGCCCAGTACGTTACAGTGGGAACATACTCCATGCCGTGCAGCAGTCCGTCCCCTGTACCGGGATCCAGACCCGGGTAAGCAGAGTGCAGCAGCATGTCGGGACCGCTGCATCATAGTCCCGCAGCTCCGATGTGGGTCCGTCTAGCCCGGACAGCTGATGCTGAGAGGCCCGAGGCTGCACCAGCAGACTCCATCCATAATCAATTGCGGATGGTGAAGTTCTCTTGGATGGATAAAAATGAAAAATGCTAAAATGGGTCCCCAAATATCCTTAGACGGCTGTTAATATATGGGCGGCCCACCCAAGTAACGTCTATGTGTGAAAAACACTGCTTATGTTTCTGATAGCTTTTACATTTACATTTAATTTACGTTTCAAAAAACAAATGTTTTTGTCGGGCTATGCAAGAACTTAATCATTCTTCTCATTGAGTAGGTAGTTATAGCATCTAAAAAGACTTTTGAAGCCGACTCGGTACACCCAGCTTGAAACTGGGACAATCTTGGACAAACTGGGACTTCTGGCCACTGTAATGAATGCAGCCTCCTTTGTCTTTTGGTTAATTGTATAGTGCAGTCTCAGGTGTCTCCATTGAGGATGGCCTTGATGAAGATACTCTTGCATCACGGAGGTCTTTAATTCGGCCTTGTTTATCATGACACATTTGCATCCATCATAGCTTATATAACGAGCACATTTTCTTTCTATTATCTCTGTAAACTTGATGCAGTAAATGAGCAGAGGTGCAAAACAGTCATTAGTAAGGGCAAATCCATCCTCCCCCACAGAGAAACAGCTAACAAAAAGGCAATGTCAGACTGGATATAATGGTGTGATAGCAAAATGGACATTCAGATGCATATTAGATGCTGCTTACCTCGTCCTCAGGCTGGATAATGTTTCAAGGACAACTCCAGATGAGTGACAAAGGCAGATTGGAAATGCAACATTCACACAAGCGCAGAACAGTATAAGATACTGTACCTTGTGATTTTAAATTATGGGACACGCAACACATTTTTTTAATCAATGTTGTCTCTTTCACACATTGAAGGCTGATACTCGCTGCAGTTGGAGGCCATAATACACAGTAGGACAAAGAAGCCCGACACCCCTGACCAACCTTGGAGCTGTCTTTTGACCAGCCACTTGTTTTGTGTGCTAAAGGGAAAAAAAAAGTGGGGAATAAAGATGTTGGCGAAGCTGTGACCGTGAAAACCGAGAACGGTTTGTACATTTTCAAGAGCAAACGCAGCAGTTTGACAATCTTATCCAAGACTCCTACTGTACTTTCTGTCTGTGTTCGTAGTCGGTAAGCACAGCATGAAAAAATGATGGTGAATCATTTTTTGTAATGCATTTTTTATTACTGCAAATAATGTGACAAATCAGTTTAACCACTATGTAAATTTAGTTATTGTTGTTGGTCTACTTGTACAGTTATTGTAAGTGTTAATTCTCACTGGCTATGTCTAGAGTTGTAACAATTAATCAATTAGTTGTCAACTATTGAATTAATCTCGCCAACTATTGTGATCAGCTATTAATCTGTTTGAGTAATGTAAGAAAAAACCCTCTAAATTCTCTGATTGCAGCTTCTTAAATGTGAATATTTTCTGGTATCTTTACTCCTCTATGACAGTAAACTGAATATCTTTAAGTTGTGGACAAAACAAGACATTTGAGGACGTCACTTTGGACTTTGGGAAACACTGATCGACATTTTTTTTTACCATTTTCTGACATTTTATAGACCAAACCACTAATCGATTAATCAAGGAAATAATCAAATGATTGATCAACAATGAAAGAAATTGTTAGTTGCAGCCCTAGTTATGTCCATCTGAAATTCACTTAGTGACTGGATTACATTGGTAGGCAACTTTAAAGCTGCACTAATCATTATTTCTATATTAACAATGAATCAGTTGAATTTGTGTAATTAACGGGGATGCTCGTAGTGATGAAACTAGAAAGAATTGTCCGACTGTACTTCCCCTCAGGTGCATGGAGCATTTTAGCTTTTAGTGTTTCAGGCAGTGGGCAACCTCCGGGTCTGTAAAGTGAAGCCAATGCTGAAGTGCATTAAACCTGCATTCTTTCTAACAGCCAGCAGGGGGCAACTCCTCTGGTTGCAAAAAGAAGTCTATGAGGAAAATGAGCCGACTTCTCACTTGATTTATTACCTCAGTAAACATTGTAAACATGAGTTTATGGTCTCAATCGCTAGTTTCAATTCTTCTTCAATACAGCATGATGTTCATTTAGTAAATTATGGTCCCATTTAGAGTCAGATAGGCCATAAAGCAGGGGATGCTTTAGGGCGTGGCTACCTCGTGATTGACAGGTCGCTACTACCGCGCTGTCCGGTCTGGGAGTTGTCTGTGTTTTCGTCTTTGAACTTTAACCCTTTCACAGTGTGTTTTCAGCTCATGAAAGTTAAGTGTAATCTTTCTTGTTGCGTTCAGTTGTACTTAGCTCCACCCTCTCGTGTCACTTCTGGTTGCAAAGAACCAAGATGGCAACGGCCAAAAACCAAGATGGCGACGGCCAAAATGATAAACTTATCGGTCTTAATGGTCTTAGTTTTGGTCTTAAACTTAGGAGGACATCTCTGGTAAACACAAGACAGTGGTGATTTTGTTTAATTCTTTGTCGAGAAACACAGCTTTACAGATTTGTTGATTAAATCAACTAATCAATTAGTCCGACTAAGAATTTCTTTTGTCGAGGACGGCCCTATATTTTCTTGTGCTTTTACCCGAGCAATCTGTAAAGCACTTTGTGTTGCTTTTGGGTAGGAAATGTGCTATATATAAATAAATTTGCCTCTCCTTGCTTGAGTAGCCCTTTAATGCCCACCTGGCCCAGCTGTGCAATATACCTGGATTTATTTTTTCTGCGGCAGGGCACTTCTTTTGTTTTGAAAATGACCACAATGGCTGAAAATACAAAAGAGTCCAATCAATCAACACATAAATTACATGTTGCACACAGTAATGTCCCACTGGCAGAACAGTGGGTGGTAAAAGTTGAAAACCTCCATCAGCCTCTGAAGGTAACCCGTAGCTACAATATAAAAACACTGTGACTGTCTGTACAAACACTGGCTGTGTAGTGACCGCAGTTAACTCACCAAACTTTACTTTCCTGCAATTCCTACAACCCCGGGCATTTGCATTACCTCATCCCACCCACGCTACTCCCTGAAAACAGGTGCATGCACAACTGCGCTGAATGCCCAATGCTTGCATAATCGAGGCCATCATTTCTCGCCGCGCATTATAATAGCTGTGAAAAATGAGCAACCAAAACATTTAAATGCATGAGAAACACAGCATATGCGGAGTTCTGCGTGCCAGTTCAGGTTTGTCAAGAGATAATCTTTGCGGACTCTGCTAAATAAAAATCCATGGGGTGTTAGAGGAAAGCACAATCCGGAGTGATTGTTTTGGCACACGATTTATTAAAGTGAAACCACCTTAACATGAAAAACAGGCAGTGTATATAAATACAAGCAGATCTGATCTATGCAAGACTACGAGGGAAAACAGAGGCTGGCTGCGCCGCTGCCCTGATGAATTATGAAACAGTCAAGACCTCAAGTTGACCTGTGACTTATATCTACCGAGCTGCTTGTATACAAAACATATTGTGGATAATAAAACCACTGCTAAAGGCCTGACTTAAACACCGCACAACAAAAAGTGCCACTGCAGCAGCGAGGCATCCGCTTGCTCAAAAGCTTCCGCTGCAACCCTTCATTTACCTTTCCGCTCATATTAAATCACTCCAAATGTAACACAGACACCAAAACAACTGCAGCAGTGGACTTCTGTTAGGTTGACCTCAGCTGTGTGTGCATTCAAGGGAGAAGACGGCACCGAAACCAGAGCACAGTACTCCCTGCAGGGCACCAATCTGTGACATAGTGCAGGGTATACTCAATTATCAGCCTTTTTATTAACAGACTATAATATTCAAGTCAAATATTTAAAGCACTGTTAGGAATTATTGTGCAAGCCTGGCGTCTTAGAGAAGGGCAAGCCACAATAATCTTTTAAATATGGGATATTGGCCCATGCAATCTTTAATGGAAGATATTCATAGTGTTGCACTCGATTGAAAACACAAAAAGTTGTAAGAATGAAAAAAGAGGACTTAAAGGTCCCATATCGTGCTCCTTTTGAGATTCATACTTGTATTTTGCGTTTCTACTAGAACATGTTTACATGCTGTAATGTTTAAAAAAACACATTATTTTCCTCATACTGTCTGCCTGAATATGCCTGTATTCACCCTCTGTCTGAAACGCTCCGTTTTAGTGTATTTCAACGAAATTGAGACGGAATTACGTTGCTTGGCAACAGCTTGGGTCCATGTTTACTTCCTGTCAGCCGATGTTATTTACATACACTGCAACAGGATATAAACTGGGACACATTTAGAATGTTTATGTTTAAAACCGTGTAATGGTCTAAATATTGTATATTTGTGACATCACAAATGGACAGAAATCCTAACGGCTTGTTTGAAACGCACAATTTCTGAATACGGGCTGTGTGTATTTCTCCTTATATTGAGCGTTTTGATAGTTTAACAGTATTTATATATCACGTAAACATGTTTTATAATATAAAAGTAAGTGAAAATCTCATTTTTTTTACCATATGGGACCTTTAAAGGTACAGTGTGTTGGATGTGGGGGCACCTAGTGGTGCGGTTGGATCATAGCCTATAAGGTATAACGCTCTCCAGTCAGCAGCAAACCACAGAAGATGTGTCTAGAAGCCACAAATATATCCAAAAACGGTTTCATCCTCTTTTGAAAAATGGGAAATGATGCAAAAAAAAAACGCAGTATCATGATAGCTTACACTTCTTTTCACAAAAGGTGAGGAGAATTCAAATTGTAGTTCAGATTTAATCCTGATATGAGATACAGTTACAGTAGAATCTAATTGATAAAAGCCCTTAAGATGGTGTCTTTGAAGCGTGGAAATGAATACATTGATCCTTCCCTGCAGATGTAATTGACTTTCTTCTGGTGGGTGTTAGCCTGATGACGATCATCAGCTGGAGCTCTGAGCGTTACCACCTTTTAGAGTTTCCAGCTATATTACTGGTGACACAGCCGACATGAAATACAGCAGAATTAATATGGGCAAATTAACTGGTTATATAACATGTAATATAAGCGCTTTATGAGTGAGCCGTTAATGTAAGCACAGAGGAAGTTATTAGATTTGAAGGGCATGTGGACCACTATATCACTGACACCAATATATCAACCTCTCGCAACAGTTTAAAAATTCACGTTGAATTATTACAGCCTGGCAAATGAAGCAAGCTCACAATATGCTCCCCACTACCATCCTCCAAGAAATAAATATCTCCCAGACACAAGTTAAAAGCCCTGAGGCTACAAAATCAATATTTCATAGGCAGGAGGTGATAAAGAGTCTTGATCCAGCTCTTCCTGTCTTTGAAGCAGCCAGTAGTCCAGTAGCAAGCAGCAGGTCGGCTCGATGCCATCTGAAAGCCACAGCCAAGTGGATTTGGGCCACTGCACAAATTTAACAGGTATAGGGAAGAGTTGGCTGCACTTCACCCTGCAGTGTGTTGATACGTTTGGGAATAAAAGCCTGGGTGACCATCACAGGGTGATGTGGAGCTATTTATCCACCGACTACCAAACTGTGGCCCTGTCACTTTGGAATGACCCTGTGGTGAATCGAAGGCCGGGGGGATAAACGTATCTGCACAGGCTGGGTCATCACATTACAGCTCGGCCATTCTAACTGCCAAGGCTCGGGATTCGTTTACCGGAGACCAGATCAATACCATACACTGTATATAATGAGTGGACATTGTCACCATGACATCACCCATTGGATTGTGGACTACGGTCACCATCTTGGTTTTTTTTGCAACCAGAAGTGACAGGAGAGGGTGCTGCATTGGTCCAAATTTTCCCTGTTGAAATTTCCAACTATGGACCTTCAAGCGTTCCAAGTGCATGATGCCAAACATAAACAAAAACCATGGCTTACCGCGAAAAATTGGTGTTTCTTTGGCAAGTGTACACACAATTGAACTCTCAGCAGTGCGGCCTCCACATTTTTCTGGCATTTTTTAAAGTTTTCCCGAATAACTTTTGCAGAGAAGATAACTTTCAGAGATGTTTACCATAACCAGCTACCTAATTATGATATCATTACATGCAGAACAGGTTTTTACTATATGATAGTATGTATTATTTTAATTAAATACAGGCAAATATACTGAATGTTGCCTTTTAGTTGATGGTTTATCATTTTGTGTGATGTCAGACAACTGCTTCTTTGTGAAGTCGGGGTAGATGGAGTTGCTCCTAGTTTACAGATAGGTACTCCGACTTTGAGTGGCATTCCATCATACCTTTTCTAGTAGGAGGTTGGAAATTTTCTAGTTGTCTGGAAAGCATCATAAGTACAACCGAAGGCTGAATAAGACATTCTTAGGCGACCAAAATACCAGGAGATCAAGCTTCAGATCCAAAGGTGGTTGAGACCAAAGATCAAGATCTTGTATGTTGTATATTGGCAAATATTTATTGTTATGTAGTTATAGTCAAGACTGGTGTTAAATCCCCATTTAAAGATGGCTTCATAGTCCAATGAAGGGTTTAACTGGAGTCCAGTTGTAGATACCTACAGGTTTTGACTTATAGATGGACTTTGGGATTTCACCCACTGCAATGCAGCGTGCATATTGTTCATGATCAGGCTGCTGTGCTTTAATTATATTCCCCATAAGAGTGCAGTGGGTAGAAATGGAGCAAATACGATTGAAAAAAAGTTATTTTAATCAAACAGTCACTATATCCTGACAGTAGTACATGAGACAGGTAATCTGAAAAAAAATCCTGTGCCTCTGTGTCCTCCGGTGCTCCTAAGGGCATCTGCAAGATTTCACAGACCGGAGGAAAACAACCAATCAGAGCCGAGCTGGAGTCTGCCGTCTCTGAGCAGCTGTCAATCACTCGCGAACGCTGATCAAATGGTAAAACTAGGCAGCGCTGCTCAAATATGAATCAATATTCTGTTACTGTAATGCCTATTTCTCTCCTCAAATGTTTTCAGGAACATCTTGTGGTGTACTGTTTAGCTGTAAAATGAGAAAGTTTGTGACCCGGCAGCCATGTTGAGATCTGTTGAGTAAATACTAAGCACCGCCCACCAGCTATAGCACGGCCAATAGGAACGCTCTCTCTCTGAAATGACCTGTGATTGGTCAAAGTCTCCCGTCACGGGCTAGATTTTCTAAAGCCTGAAAACAGAACCATGAGGAGGAGCAGAAGTCTAGTTATCTCTCAGAACACTTGAATTACAATATGCTGAAAGATTATTATGGAATTTTTGCCCAATGATGCCAAAAAATGGCTGGCTCCTGAAGCTTTAAGGGGAAAGAGGTGAATAAGGTAAAACAATTTAACTAATAGATATCACCATGAAACTTCCCCAATTGATTACAAATATTAAGACGTGTATGTTTAAATATGCAAATGAGTGATTATCTTATCAAATATGTGCTAATTTGCATACATTTCCAGAACAGAAATATGAACATTTGATAAAACCAGGTTCCAAAATTCTTGTTTCATTTTGTTGACATATTAGAGTCAGAGGTTTTTACAGAAGGAATTATGGATATCTCTTTTTATCACTCCATAAATCAGAAAATACTGTCAACAGCCATAAAAAATTCCATTTTCATCATGTTTTTAGGAATAAAATGTTCTATAAATCAGGCTATGAATGATATATGAACAAACCCCTCTGTAAAAACCTTCAGAATATAGATAGGAATGAAATTGGAAAGTTTGGTGGATGTAAGTGCTGAAGTGGAGATTTATGGCTCAGTGTCTGAGAAAAACAGAACACTACAGGTTTAACTTATAGATATCACCATGAAACTTCACCCAGTTGATCTCTTACATTAAGACAATTATTTCCTGTATTACAAGTTTTCTCAGATGTTATGTTTAAATATGCAAATGAGGCATTATGTGATGCGAACTTTTAGTGAATATAGGAGAAATCGACAGACGCAAACAGACAAAGTAGTAAAATAAACACCATAATGTGTATTTTGGATGTTTTCTTTCCACTAGTCTGAAAGGAGACATGTCATGGATGCAAAATAGCCCAAAATCTCAAAATTGACCGGTGCATGAAAAACACTATATTTTTTTTTTACCAGGGGTGTCTCCCCTCAAGAATAAACAGAAATGTAGATCAAATGTTTTATTCCTGAATATACTTAGAACATTAAACAAGGTGATATACCTGCTAAATAAACATGGATTAAAACAAACCCCATGGAGAAGGTTGGAGGTCAGGGTTAGCTGCAGAACAGCACCACTGGAGCTGGAAAAAAAGGGGATTCAGCCGTGAACTCTGCTACAGGCAGTTCACCTGTGGCTCGAAGCCAAGCTGTCCAGGTAAAACTCAATGCCACCCTGCTGTCACAAACCAGTGTGTTGGATACTAAAAACAGCCCGAGATAACAGCTTCTTCTGTATCATATTCATAAATAAATAAATAAATAAACTGCTAGCCTTTGGCAAGGTGTTACCCCCTCAACACCACAGCACAAGCGAGTCACAATTTAATCTAATTTAATTTAATAACCCTCTAAAACCAAGTATCTACTACTACTGTGAGAGATTACAATTTTACAGTCTTTAATGCACCATTTCTCTAATGTGTACAATATAAATCCTACACGCTATACATACAGTATATATACATATTTACATGTACATACTGTACATGATTATCCAGTCCATGTATATCCACTCAGTATTTATTTCTTTGCGCTATGTATATTGTTTACAACTTACAGAACACTTGACTTTTTTTTAATTTCTTATTTTATTGTTGGTCATCAGGGATTTTTACATATATTTATATCTACATATACACCTATTTTTTTCTTATTTTATTGTTGGTCATTGGTGCTTTTTACATATATTTATATAATATTTATATATACACTTATTTTTTCTTATTTAATTGTTGTCACTGGTGCTTTTTACATATATTTATATAATATTTATATATACACTTATTTTTTCTTATTTAATTGTTGTCACTGGTGCTTTTTACATATATTTATATAATATTTATACATACACCTATTTTTTCTTATTTTATTGTTGATCATTGGTGATTTTTACATACATTTATATCATATTTATACATACCCCTATTTTTTTCTTATTTTATTGTTGGTCATTGGTGCTTTTATAAAAAAAAAAAAAAAAAAAAAAAAAAAAAAATATATATACATCTATTTTTCTTATTTTATTGTTGTTATTGCTGCTTTTTACATATATTTCTATACCATTTATATGTACACCTTTTTTTATTTCATTGTTGGTCTTTGGTGCCTTTTATATATATATTTGTATAATATTTACATATAAACCTATTTTTTTCCACATACTACGGACACGTACATAACAGTCCTGTCAATTCTTTACCTTTATCAGTCCAGCTTTGTTGTCCTTCTTCTAGCTGTTATTTCCATTTCTGTGTGTAAGTACATTGAGAGAGATGCAAAAAAAAAAAAAAAAAAAAAAATCAAATTACCTGTATGTATTACACTTAACCCCACAAATAAATCTGAATCTGGTGCCTTTATAGCATGATGATGGAGAGCAACATCAGCCAGACAGAAATTAATCTATTTAGAAGCCAGAAATGCTCATAATAATAACACAGGTAAAATGTCCCCTGTCTGTAATGTGACAGTTTGATGACCAACTGTACAGAACCAAACAGAGAAACAGTGCAGTGTGTTAGTGGCTGTGAGGTCCTCCTCCTCTCCTCTCCTCCGCCACATGGAGGCGCCGCAGTCCCGCATTCACGCGTCCCCACTTGTACTCGCTTGACGGTTACAAAAAAAAAAGTATCGGAGCCGTTCCAGGAGAAAAGGGGGGCTCTTTTTGAACGCTTTAGCTCCGACATCAGATGCTCCCTGTGCGGGCTGAGGAGGCAGCAGGCAGGCAGGCAGCGCTTCTTCTTACAGGCGGATTCAGCGAGGAGCGCACTACTTCTTCTCTCCGGTCCCAACGCTGCTGCTGTTACCGCTGCTGCTGCTGGACTTTTCTTTAGGATTTTCTTCTTGTGACAAGCTGGACTTTACTTCTTCTTGCCAAAACATGTATTCAGCGGCATTGCTACTGATGCTGGCCGTCAGGATCTACGCAGACAGCATGGAGGGGCCAACAGGTAAAAAGACACATTTGGATATTTTTGGGCATGACGCGCAGTGCGCACCTGCACATCTCCTTGTTAAAGTTGCTTTAAAGTCGCCTTTTCTTTTCCACCACAGTCTAGACATATAGTCAGGATTGCATGTGGCTGTGCAACTTCAAAAGTTGCGTGAGAGTGTGTGTTGAGCTGTTAAAACCAGACCCTGTATGGCTGCATTCAGTGCTGTGAACTTTCTCCTTTTGTGCGCACAGTGGAACGTTCATATTCCATGAAATATGGAATTGCCTGCAAACCTCCAGAGTCAATTCATTTCATTACACGACTCAGTGGTATTGGTGATTACTATGAGGACTTTCCCCCCCTCGAGATTAAATCAGAGTCTTGAGATTCATTATTTTGCAGTCTCTCTCTCTTTCCTCTCTCTGTGTGCCTCTCTATCTCTCTATCTCTGTCCAGTGCATTCAGCATCATGACGTTTTACTGTCATGTTTTCATTGTGCACGCTTCAACAACAATCTCTCCTCCAATGTGTCAACGCCAGAAAAAAAAAAAAATGTAAATCCCATCCACAGTGATTAAGTCATCCCTCATTGGATTTTATTTACTGCTGATGTCTATGAAATGGGCTGCTAACTTTTGCTGCATATTGATGGAAACATGCTGCATAATTATGTTGCTGATGATGCAGGGGATGATTTGGTTGGCTGGTTTCAGTTTGTAGAAAAATCAGCCATCAGAGGCGTTTATGGAGGAACAAATCAGGAGGTGTGTGTGCGTGTGCATCTGCTGCTACAAAGCAATACAGTAGGGGATGAATTAGTAATGTCAGTGGTGTGTGCTCCAAATAAAAGCACTGATCCAAATATTCTGTGTGTGTGTCAAACTCTTGATAGACAGAAGCAAAGTGTTCTCAGAGAGGGTAGCCATGATACCTGCAATCCACAGAGACCCATCTTCAGATAGGAGTTCAAATCCTCCTCCAGTTTGCCTCTGGCGAGTTTTTACTTTTGAATGGTTGAAGATTTCCAAGGCCTCCGGACTTTGACTTCTGAGGAATGTTGTGTTGAAAAAAAAAAAAGAAAACCCCTCCTCTGGTCACTCACTCCCTGTCAAGTTGTCTCAAGTAAAAGTGACAGTTGGTTAATCTCAAGAATGCTTTGCAACTCCTGTGTAGCTGCGGTATAAATACTCTGGTACATACATGGGTATCGGTTTACACAGCCATCCTGAACCAGTTGCTGAACAGACGTGCTCTGATGCCACTCCCTGCTCTCCAGGATCCAGTTGGTTTCCGTATAGGCGACATTTAAATGCAACAAACCAACTGTCTTATGAGATTACACTGAACAACAGAAAAGACTTCTCCATTCACCAGCTGGCACACATTCAGTTTATGTGTTGGAAATTAAATCTGTTGTCAAGAATGGACACTGGTGGGAAATGTGGGGAAATGTCCACGTAGGTGCTGTGTGTCGAGCCTCAGCACGCTTTTGGTACCAACTGAAATATGTAGTGCTTTGGACTGAAAAAGTAAAGAAAGTTGGATTTGAATGTCTGCTCAGATTCATAATCGTGTTGATTATTCATTGATTAGATATAGAGCTGCAATGATTAATCAATTAGTTGTTAACTATTAAATTAATGATAATCGATTCGGTTTGAGTTTTAAAAATTCTCTGATTCCAGCTTCTTAAATGTGAATATTTTCTGGTTTCTTTACTCCTCTATGACAGTAAACTGAATATCTTTGGACAAAACAAGACATTTGAGGACTTCATCTTGGACTTTAGGAAACACTGATCAACATTTTTTACCATTTTCTGACATTTTATAGACCAAACAACTTTAGTTGCAGCTCTAATTAGATGTTTCCTGGTTTGAATCAATATTTTATTTTATTTCACAGTTCTTCTGGCTGCTTTTGTTTAGACATCTTTATGTTTGTCAAAGTAAGGTCATGTTTTGGCCCTAGGGCAGCAACTAACCATTATTTTCATTATCAATTAATCTGTTGATTCCTTTTTTTCAATTAGTCCTTCGGTCTATAAAATGTCAGAAAGTGATGAAATATTTCCATTGCCTTTGCCCAAAGCCCAAGGTGACGTATTCAAATGTCTTGTTTTGTCTGACCAGCAGTCCAACAACTACAGATATTCAATTTACTGTCAGAGAGGAAACCAGAAAATATTCACATTTGAGAAGCTGGAAGCAGAGATTTTTGTCTCAAAACTCAAAATAGTTGCTGATTAATTTCCTGTCTGTCGACTAATTGATTAATTAGTTAATCATTGCACCTCTGAGTGATCTGTAGTCTCTGCCATTGCTTTGGTATTCTTAGATACATACAGGGCTATATCGGTACTAGAGCTGCAAAGATTAATTGATTACTTGTCATCTATTAAATTAGTCGGCAACAATTTTGATAATTGATTATCGGTTTGAGTAATTTTCAATATTCTCTGATTTCAGCTTCTTAAATGTGAATATTTTCTGGTTTCTTTACTCCTCTGTGACAGTAAACTGAATATCTTTGAGTTGTGGACAAAACAAGACATTTGAAGATGTCATCTTGGACTTTGAGGAAACATTGAAGGACATTTTGCACCATTTTCGTCGGAGTAATCGACAATGAAAATAATAATAATCGTTAGCCCTAAAGGTATCATATTGACCCTAGTAGTAGGGCTGCAACTAACGATGATTTTCATTATCAACTAATCTGTTGATTATTTTTTTCAGTTAGTCGTTGGTCTCTTCAAATGTCAGAAAGTGATGAAAAATTCCCATTGCAATTTCCACAAAGCCCAAGGTGACGTATTCAAATGTCTTGTTTTGTCTGACCAAGAGTCCAACAACCACAGATATTCAATTTACTGTCAGAGAGGACCGAGGAAACTGGAATGTATTCACATTTGAGAAGCTGGAAGCAGAGATTTTTGACTCAAAACTCAAAACATTTGCTGATTAATTTCTAATCATTGTGCCTCTAACTGACAGTGACATTGTCAACAACACCCAGGCCTGCGTCACATCTGTAGTTTCTGCCATTGCTTTGGTAACCTTGGATACATACTGCAACGATGAGTCAACTAATTGATCATTTGATGGACAGAAAAATAATCAGCAACTATTTTGATAATCGTTTAATTGTTAATTATTCATGTCAAAATAGCAGAAAATACTGTTTTCAGCCTCTCAAATATGGACTTTTTCCTGCTTGTCTCTGTTTTATATCACATTAAACTGAATAATTTTTGGGTTTTGGACTGAAAAAAACAAGATATTTGAAGACATCTCCTTGGGATTGACATTCTTCACAATTTCTGATATTTTATAGACCAAAGGACTTGTTGATTAATTGGGAAAATAATCAACAGATTAATTGATAATGAAAATAATCCTTAGTTGCAGCCCTAATACATACAGGGCTTCGATATTGGTACCAATACAAAATATTTCTTCCTGATAACTTACAGTATGTTTAACTTTAGCTTGGGGAATCTAAACTTGCTTCAACTCATTTTTTTAAATTCAAAGTAATATACAATGCATCAGACATAAAGAACTTTACCTTCATTTCTATATAATACAGCCATACGTTAGTAAAGTTGCTTGATTTAGAGCAGAGAATATCTAGTAGAAGAATAAGTTAATGAGCCCAAAGTGCTACAGGTATCGGCTGTGTTGCAGTGGGGTTGCATCATTTGATGCACATCAGCTGATGGTGGCTGTGTTGTGGCGTTTCCTTGGAACAAAATGGGATAAAAATGCTGATTTCCTTTGTGAGAGGTGAGGCGTTGGTTGTGAACTTTTCGATACGTGACACTTGTTGCTGCTCGATACTCTACGGACACACTTTGGTGGTACATTAAAAGCAAACAGCTCGAGGTATAAACCTTCAGAGCCCTGCAGTTCGTTGACGTCATGTGGCAGGAGGATCTATGAGTATTGAAGTTTCAACGTTCCCCTTTCGGGGGCTGCCAACAAGTTGTGTTGTGCAGCTGCTTTAATGCTGAAGAAAAGGAGAAGATGCAGTGCTACCCTCACTTTGTATTTCTGTTGTGTTCAGGCTAATGCGAATTTCAGCACTTGGAGGTCTTTTTTCCTCAGCTCCGTAGCTTCACCTACAGAATGTGTGATTGTTGAGGTTGAAACCTGCCGTGTTGTTTAAATGCACCCAGGCCCCTGTTAGCGCGGGTTTCCGAGAAGACATTGCAAGAAGGTAATTTAATCGTATAGCAAAACCACGTGAGCGAACCACCACAATGAGCGGCCCTGACACACGGCTCCAAACACTCCGATATTGGAGGTCGGAAAGAGGTTGGCTTGAAAAGACCACTTTGAAATGGGCGCTGACACGGGAAGGTGGGCTTTCACGGGCTGCTGGGAGGATGTAGAAAGGGTCCTCGGTGTGTAACGGCGTGGATCGGGCTCAGTGTTAATCCAACAGAAAATAGCCTGACACACCCGGCTCTCCCGGGGCAAAATGTGGAGGCTGTAAATGGAGAAAATGGAGCGTATGCTCGAACAAAAAGGCAATGATGAAATGTGGTTGTTCCGGAGGAAATAACACAAGATTCTTTAATAGAACAATTGCATAATGGCTACACCGTTGTTCAAGAAAATGAGTACACCCTGTAATTATAGTGCGCGATAATGAGGTGGCAAAGGAACAAGGGGTTGTTTCGACACCCGTTTTATAAAGGAAGAAAAATCACAGAAATTTATCAAGATAACTCCACATCGTTTTCCAGACAGTTACACGTCCTCAGAGCTGCTGCGGGACTACCATCCAGCTTTTAATTGTCTTTTTGGCTGAAGAAAAATGGACGCAATTAAGCTGGAAATGGATAAAAATGACCAATTTGAAATGATAAAGTACAGCCCACATTTCACTCCCCCTCTTTCTGATGCAGCATTAGTTGCATATTGCAAACATTAGTCTGCTTTTCTTCAGTTAAAATGGACGGGTCAAGCTTAACATGTGTGGACGTATCAATTCAATTAGTCAAATCAGTCAGCCTGACATATGCAGCCAGTAAGTCAGTAAGTAAGGCCTTTCCACATCCCTACATTCACTTTGATGGCTCTTGAGGAATTTTAATTGCCTGTGCCATTAGTCGCCAGTCGTTCGTCTCCCAGAGTTTTATTGGCAGTGTGGCTAAAGCAAACTTGTAGAGGTGTTCAACAGAATTAACATTTTACTTTTAATCATCGCAACTGAAGACTTCACGGGGAGTTTGGAAGTTCTGTGAACGGCTGAGAGACTTGGCAAACTTCTACACCTTTATAAGTATATATATATATATATATACAGTATACCCGCAGTGCGATGACTTCTGTTTATCTAAAAATGATTTCCTCTTATCGTCGAGGGAGGAGTTAGGGCTGCTGTTGTGCAACTGAAGTCAATTTTCTCCAAGGGAGTTATGTTGGTGAAATGCCATGTCGCCTCCAATAGACATTATTGTGCCCGTCTAAGCTGAACTCCAGCTCCTTCTGCTCCATCTATCTTTCCACCTTGTGTATCTTCAGTTGTCAACAGCATTGGGCAATAACACATTATGTTTTACAGTAATGTGATTACTTTTTTTCAGCAACAAGCAGGGTATGGGATTACGGTTTGAGATTTACTGTTCAGTGGACGGATTGGTCTGTGACGTGCTAGTTGGACGCAGGAAGGCTGTTATGCCGTGTTTACGTTGTATACAGTGTCAGGGTCTGAGAGATGAAGCCAATGCTGAAGTGCCTTAAACTTGCATTCTTTCTAACAGCCAGCAGGGGGCGACTCCTCTGGTTGCTAAAAGAAGACTCATTGCATAGAAGTCTATGAGAAAATGAGCCTACTTCTCACTTGATTTATTACCTCAGTAAACATTGTAAACATGAGTTTATGGTCTCAATCGCTGGTTTCAAGTCTTCTTCAATACAGCATGATGTTCATTTAGTAAATTATGGTCCCATTTAGAGTCAAATAAACCATAAAGCAGGGGATGCTTTAGGGCTGGGCTACCTTGTGATTGACAGGTCGCTACCACGGCGTTGTCAGGTCTGGGAGTTGTCTGTGTTTTCGTCTTAAAACTTGAACCTTTTCACAGTGTGTTCTCAGTACATGAAAGTTAATTATAACTTTTTTGGTCGCCTAAAATGTTTTATTTGGCATTCACTTAGCTCCATCCCCTTGTGTCACTTCCGGTTCCAAAAAAACAAGATGGCGACGGCCAAAATGCCTAACTCGGGGCTTCAAAACTGTAGTCCACAAACCGATGGGTGACGTCACAATGACTACGTCCACTTCTTATATACAGTTATGGCAGTTACGAATAAATAAACTCCTACATGCTTTTGAGAAGTTTCAGTTGGTTGCAATCTGCAACCTCACCGCTAGATGCCACCAAATCCTACACACTGCACCTTTAAACCACAATTTATACACATGTTAATACGGAGGATGGGACCTGGAATGGTTTTAAAGGCACCTTAGACAGAGCTGGGCTGAGTTTGACTGGGGGGTCGTTGATTTTCTTGTCTAATTTATTGAGTTAATTGTGTTGGAAACCTCACGTTGGTCATTCACGGTGGTAGCAATGAGTCCATCGTTGACCATTATCACCTTTTGCGATATGCCTGTTCATCTATCAGTGCTGCTGGCGTCATGTGCCTGTCGCCACCATGACAGAGCTGCCAGACTAACTTGGCCTGGACCCACGAGGCGTCTTTGTGGTGGAGAACCAGGACTGGCTTCGCCTCTCCAGGTGTTAGAAAATGTGTTGTTTCTCCCCCCCCACATCAACAACAAATCATTACTGAACAGATGGAGGAGTGCCAGCAGGCGCCGCGCTGCCTGTCAAGCTGATCGCTAAACACATGTTTAGACAATAAAGTTAAATTTGCTTCTTTTTCCGACATCCTATCGCGTCGGCGAACGCCAGCGTTGGCATTCAATTTAGATTACTTTAAATGAAGCTGCTGAGTTTGTGATTGCTGTTGCACGCTCTTCCCTCACTGACTCATTTCATTGCTTTTACAGCTCTCAGTTTTACTTCAACAAGCTATATATAATGATCTGTGGGATGAAACGCTCCATGAGATCAGTGAAAAAGGTGAGAGGAATAAATTCACGTAGTGTATCAGCTGCTTGAGAATCAGCTGCTGGTGGAATTTGGATTGAGGAATTTGCTGCGTGTTGCGGGTATGCAGAGTGCTGCTAATTCATGATTATAGCGTCCCAGAGGACTGACCTGCTGCTGGAGCAACAAAAGCCACCGCGTTTAAAGCAGCTGGACTTTTTCAACTCCAGATAATACTCAGACGTCGGCTTGCCTTTTAGCAAATTTTTAGAAATGCTCCAATGCCTGAGATGCCTCTCCGCACTCCTCTCCTCTCTCCTTCGGTATAAGAGCTCACCGTCTGCCACGGATCATGTCTCAAATTGTCCACCGAGCATTGAGAGTGTGATGGTGATGCTTTGAAAGCAGCCGCATAGGCAGCTTAGCCGATTGAGGTGAAGTAATTGCGCTGACAACAATATCTGTCTCTGAACACTTGACTCCATTTCATGTCAGCAAAGTGTCTCTTAATTCCTCAAGAAAGGAAATATCATCAAGCCTGGCAGTAACACTTATCTTGTCAGATGTGAAGGAATGAACCTCTATAACAAATTCACCTTAAAACACTTTAACACTGTTGGGTAACAGTCGGCGGTGACGTGCCTCGCATTCCTCTGTCTTTTTTTGTAGCCGTGATGGTGGATATTGATTTTCTCTAAGTGAGAAACTGTCTCAGTTATAAGAGCACTGTGTTTGTTATGTAGAGCTTTATACTAGTAAAGTGGCATTAACTACTCAAAAAAGTCAGTATGCATACTAATTGTGTTTGACTTCTGAGTGTGCCTTTGACGGACAAGGTACAAAACTTATATATTAAAATTAAATTATACAGACCGTGTCAGTATATCAGTTATGATTTAATTTAAGTTAATTTCTTAAGTTTCATTCACTAGTAATTTTGGCATTGTGTCCATGTGGAATCATGGAAGACAGTTGTCGTCTTAAAGGAATACTTCACCTACAAAATGACCATTTGTACATAAATTATTGACCCCGTGTTATCTTGAATTCTTGAAGAAAACTGTGTTTTTCTCGCATGCCTCCACAGCGAACAAAGAATTAAAAAAAGAGAAAATTCTTGATGAATGGGGGTAAATGGGGGGCCGCGTTTAACAACGACAAAAAACGACATTAAAACATCCGACTACAAACTCTCACACAACTCGTGCAGTATAATCCAAGTCTCATTTATCCAGTCGTATGCTCGCTACTTCCCAAAGACATGCATCTCCGCTAAAACCTGACGAGTAGCAAGCGTGAAGATGTTTATGTGGAGAGTTTGTAAACTGATGTTTTGATATAGATTTGCTGTTAAACGTGGACTCCGTTTACTTCAATTCATCAAGATTCATCTCCGTTTCTTGATTCTCCGTTCACTGTGGAGGCATGCGAGAAAAACTTGACAACTATTCGATTAATCGATTAGTTGTTTGGTCTATAAAATGTCAGAAAATGTTGGTGAAAAATGTCGATAAGTGTTTCCCAAAGTCCAAGATGACGTCCTTAAATGTCTTGTTTTGTCCACAACTCAAAGATATTAAGTTTACTGTCACAGAGGAGGGGAAAGAAACCAGAAAATATTCCCATTTAAGAAGCTGGAATCAGAGAATTTAGACTTTTCTTTCTTAAATGATTCAAACCGACTAACTAGTAGTTGGTGTGGTGATTAATAGTTGACAACTTATAGATTAATCGATTCATTGTTCCAGCTCTAAATGCTATAAATATAGGGGATGAGTTAAAAATTCCAGATTTACATACAATTTAGGTAAACATATTTGATTTGTCCTTTTTATTCTGAAGAATAACACCAAAGGAGAAATATCATGTCTTGAAATAGGAATGGGAAAAGATGGATGTGTAGGTGGCTGCCAATTGCAAACAAACCACTCATGAAGATATGGTCTCTGTGGTGTTGATAACATTTTTATAGAATATGAAGACAGCAGCAGCACCTATTTTCATGTTCAAATCTCATTTCCTGTTAGTATACAGGCAGCGTCTGAAATTAAAACACCCACCAAGCGAGCAATTTTCCGATTGGTGAGTAAATCTCAGAAGGCTATCGGTCACACTGGCGGGTACCAAAATAGTCATGTAGTAAAAAAAGTATGCTGAGAGTCTCTCTTCGTTTTGGTATTATTTTACTGTCTGTGTTGAGGTTTGACACACACACTACCAGATGTGTCTGAACAGCGCCGCAAAACTGACGGTCTCAAGCACTCCTCGTTTCACGGCACTGTTTACCGTACTGGACATCAGCTACTCCTCTGCTAAACTATCTCTTGCTGACGGTCCAATTGATTAACCATTGATTGATATACTAACATAGTTTTGCTTCAAATTTTGCTCTGGCCTCTTCTTTAGGTCTGTATTCAGCATAATACCTCAACGAAATGTATTTAAAGGTCCCATATCGTGCTCATTTTCAGGATCATACTTGTATTTTGTGTTTCTACTAGAACATTACATGCTGTAATGTTCAAAAAACACTTTATTTTCCTCATAATGTCGGCCTGAATATGCCTGTATTTACCCTCTGTCTTAAACGCTCCGTTTTAGCGCATTTCGACGAAATTGCGACAAAATTGCAACAGAATTGCGTTGCTAGGCAACAGCTTGGGTCCATGTGTACTTCCTGTCAGCTAATGACATTCACATAAACTGCAACCAGGAATAAACTGGGACACATTTAGAATGTTTTACGTTTAAATCTGTGTAAAGGGTCTAAATATTGTATATTTGTGACATCACAAATGGACAGAAATCCTGATAGCTAGTTTCAAATGCAGAGTTTCTGAATACGAGCTGTGTTAATTTCCCTGTGGATTGAGCATTTTGATACTTTCACAGTATTTATATAGGACTTAAAGCTACTTTGTAATAAAAAAAACATGAAAATCCCACTTTTTTAAAATATGGGACCTTTAAACAAATATAAATGTGGTCACAAAAAGGCCATTTATTATTTGGGCCGGTGGATTTTTTCATCTACTCCTCGGCTGGTGAGTCAATAAGTTAATTTTGGCAGCTGTATACAGGAAATCAATGTATTTTATTGTTTTCTGCTAACAGCAAAAACTATGCCAGTTGATTTTTCGTACACATTCTATACTATTTGTATGTATTTTTGGAATTGGGTTCCAGAGCTCAGGTCTACAAGTTCATTTCCCTTCCCTGTGGTTGTAGGAATACACAAAGAACATATAGACGTATAATCCGAAATATGTCTGCCGTGTGTTGAACCCTCAGACTGAAATGTGTCTGTATAGCACAGAGTGCTGCATTTCTTTTTATGAAAGGTCTCGTACGGCTGCTTGTGTTTAGACAGCGTTTGAGGGCTTCAGCTGCTTTTGGTAAATGAAAAAAGAGGCTTTCTCCGGGTGAAAAAAAAGAAGAAAATTCTCAATGTGAGGTGTGTGAAAATTGAAAGTCAGGCATCGTATCAACACTGTTATCAAAACATTTTCAAATGATACCCTCGCTAGCCAAGTAGACAAAGCAGGTTGAGGGAAAGTGGGCACACCAGAAAAGCAAATTAGAGCAGAAAGGAGAATGCTCTCAACGTCTCAGATTGATGATAGATAACAGTGTGGAGTGTTTGACGGAGGATTTTTCCCTTTCGGGGATAATTTACCTTGTGGTATTGAAACCATCAGCACACACACACACACACACACACACACACACACACACATGGCCAACTAACTTGTTGGGAATTGGCAGGTGAGATTGATGATGTAGGATGCCGTTGCTTGTAGACTGTGTAGACTGTGTGCTTGTATAAGGGCGAGTTGGACTCAGAGAGATGAGATATGCAGGTGCATGACTGTTCTGTAGCGATGGCTGCCTGTCCATTAAGTCCGGTCCTGCTCTCCGTCAGATTCGGTCGGTGCTGCCATTACCTCCCAGATTTGTCACCGCCGCTGACAGCCAGCCGTGAATAATCTTTATGAATATTCCTCTCATCGCTCTTGCCGCCTCGCCGACGGTGTGTTTACACTCTGCGGCTGAACCAATTGTCCAAGCTTTTCCCCGGCCATGAAACCTGTGGTCGGAGCTGTCACGACCGATGACAGGTTGATGCGAGGCGCTGGCAGCAGAGAGGAAACTGTCGCTCGGTTAGAGATGATCGAACGGCGGATTCAGCAGACTGGGGTCAGAGTTCAGCCACAGGATGATTTTGTGGCGGTGCTGTCAGCGAGTGTCGCTTTAGATTGAGATGACATCTAGGGCCAAACCGCGGGAATAGCATTCCTCTCGCTTCCTTTCTTCTCTGCAGCTTCTGGGCTAAAATAACTGCATGATGCCAAAAGCAATTTCTTTTCAGCTCTGCTACCTCCTCCTCAACGCTTTATCTCCCAGAGTTTTCCCTCTCGGGCTCACATGTTTGGTCCCCCACGTCATTAATGTAGAAGACCACGGTGCTGATAAACTCCAGTTAGATTAACTGCCAAACTACAAACTCGTCTCGTCTTATATCTTTACCCTTCGCTTTTTTGTAAGATACAAAAAAAAAAGAAAAAGAAATCAGTGATATGGAGCAAGACCCGGGGTGTGTAGGTCCCAGGGTAGCTGTAGATATTACACTTTAAAAAGTAGGCGTTTAAAGTTATCAAACCTGTGGGCCTCCGAGTGTCCCCGTGGCGCACGAGAGATATTAAAAGTTGAAGGGAAACTTGTAAGAAAAAAAAAAAGTCAAATTATTAAATAAATAATATGGCATACATGTCCCTCTACGGAGTGAACAAGGGCACTGCGGCATCGCCTGCTCAACCCTGTCAAGGTTAGCAGTGACCCTCCTGTGCACAGCAGGGGAGGTTCTGCAGCATGAACAGCAACACCTGTGTGCCTGCTATCACCGCGGGGCGTCTTCATCAGCGGCTTCTTCGCTTCCTCCTTCTGTAAGTAAATTTGGATTAATGCCAGTTTGGTGGCTCCGGTTTGCCCTTTTTCCGGAGCATCTTACTTTGTAATGATATACATGATATCTCAGAGTTCCAGAGTGCAAGCTGAAGGAGGAGATGGTGGTGGGGGGGTTGAGTAATACTCTCCCCTCCATCTGCAACTACTCCAGAGGTGCTTCTGAGCTCATAACCCCCCAACCTTTCCTGTGCAGCTGCAGCTCTTGTGACGTGTTGTTCGGCCACATCGGAAGGCTAAAGTGTTTATAGCTGTTCAAAAGCTGTCATGGAGAGGGGCGAGAGGAAATCACCATTTTAATGGGGACAGAGATCCATTGACTCAGTCTGTTCTCATACACCATTCGTAGCTATACCTATGAAAAGTAATGCACTGTAATTTGTCTGTATTCTACAAAATGATTTCGTATTTAATCCACGTAATAGTCAACCAGGAAGTATAAAGAGCAACAAATGCCACGTAGAGGTCGGGGTGGATGGGTGGGTCCCGTGTGAAACCAGAAGTCAACGTGGATTTAATTTATCCCAAAATCCGATCTTTTCCTAAACCTAATTAAGTTGTTTTGTGGCCTAAACCTAACCAAGTATTTCAAGCGTTGTTATTTTAATCCCAACGTTGACTTATTTGTCACGTAACTTCCGTAGTTATTTAACCCAAACGTTGATTTATGTGTCACGTAACTTCCGTACTTAAGTAACGCCACGTCCGTAGGTATTTTAACCAAAATTGTGATCTTTCCCTAAACCTAACCAAGTAGTTTTCTTGCCTGAACCTAACCAAATTGTTTCCTGTGAAGATGTGTGAAGTTTATTTTGAAAAGACTGTATCCATGTATCGAGCCGAAATTGACACTTGTTGCTGGACATTTGTAGGAGAACACACGAAAAAAGAGGAATAACTTTTCATAACATATCATACGAACCGTTGTATAACGATGCGTTGATCGATTAGGGCTATCCTCGACCAAAAAAATACGATTTTGTCGTCTAATCGATTAGCAAAGAATTACACAAAAGCACCACTTTAAATGTTTTGTTCACCAGAAATATGCTAATGAATTTCCTCAAATTAAGTCATTAAGCATTAAAATATATTAAAAAAAAAGGACTAATCGAACAAAGAAATCATGGTCGACTAAGACTACGATTCTCCTGATATCAACTCTGATACCTCAACTCAAGGTATCTGTTGATGAAGCATTTGTATTGGCTAGAATCTGGTGATACAATACGTATTACGATACAGGGGTTACTATTCAATATATTGCGGTAATTTTAGGAAAACTGACATAGTATAAACAACAACACACCACCATATGCATAAAATCGGAGTAAAAAAAGTCCATAGCACTACTTTGAGAGGGCACATACACTGAGATGGCAAATCATCTTTGCAAATGAAATAAAGTATTACCTGAGTTAATCTTTGCATGTAAACTATTGATTAAAAATCAATGCAGTATTTTTGAGAATGTATACAGTATCACAAAATATAATATTGCGATACTCGATATTTTCTTACACCCATGCTGTTGATACAATTAGCAGATCCGTTACCGGTGTTGCCTACTTTTCCCTAATTTAAAATCTGTGTAGCTCACCTGTTCAGCTGGATTTCTTTGAATCAGTTTAATGTAACGTAACAATCTGTACAAGCTGTTCTACTGAAGCATACTTGCACCTTCACACTAAGCAGTTCCCACTGTGATTGGAAATAATTTTGTGAATTTGCATTAAGATGTGTAAAGGAAGCTGATGGATAAATAGATTTGAAAGTGAGATTAACAAACACTTCCATCGTAGGCGTTCCCGCTGGAATCAAACCTTTAACCCTGGCACATCCTCATCTGGGCCCCTCTTGCCTCTCAAACCATCTGTCCTTACTCTCCTTCTTTTAGTTTTGCATGCACATCTTTTAGTTAGTTCCGTCTCTTTCTTCTCTCTACCTCCCCTCTTGACTTCTGTGTGGAGGGGTTACCTTGGCAATGATTCAGATGATGGCGGCATTTTGGCACTTCTAAGATGCAACGGCACCTGGGCCAGCATCTGCTGCGGTTTCCTTTCCAAAAGGCGTCCGCATCAGTAGCGAGCACGGGGGTTGCGGACCCCCTGGCCTCTGAACTCAAGACAGATAAACGCAAAAGGATTACATTCATGAGCAAGGAGCTGGCGGATCATGCCCTGCATGGGAATGAGCGTGCTTGCCTTTGCATTCACAGAGTAAAGCGTTAGCCTAGCCAAGGATGATTGGAGGCATATACCTCTAAAATCCTCATTCTGTTTTATGAGATGTAGCGCCGCCGGTGTCTGAAGCGTGATGTCGGCGGTTTTTATAAGCTTGCTGTTACAGGAGGCCTTGAATCATTGATTCAATAAGCAAGACCCCCAAGTGTAGGCCGGTGGAGGTGGAGGTGGAGAAAAAGAGGCAGAGAGTGGGAGTGAAGGAATTGGGAGAGGAGTGTGGCGTTAGTACAGGAAGGGGGTAGGGGGATTATTGATTACATCAGTGGAAGCTGTTGGGGAAACAGCATGGAGATCAGCTGGTGCTCGGCTTTCTGTCTGTGCCGCAACTCTGAGCATCACCTTTCATCTTCCCTTTCGCCGTCTGATCTAGCAGGCCGGCCCGAGGTGAAAGCGACTCCGGGGAGGCGTCTCCAGATCGGCCACCGAGCATGTGTGTCCCCGTGCCCTCCTGGCCTACACCCCTAATCGCAGCATCAATAGCGTCTGAGCAGATGGCTCTGAGGCCGGGGTCAGCGAGCCCCATACACAATAATAACAGAGGATGATGAGGCTGGCCCAGACACTGGAGGGATGATGCAGGGATGACCTGAGTAGACATTAAAAAACAGATCTACTTTGTTTGCCCTTGCATAAGGCAGCAGTTGACATATGTTGTTTGTGAGTTGGTTTTAAAAGCAGCCTCCTGTATATTGACCTAGAAAAGTGATGAGAGCAGCAGAAAGCTGGCCATCAAAAGGCTGCCCTGGTGGGTTGCATGTAGAAGCTCCTTGCTGGTGTTAATGTATTATGAAACTAAAGAAAATTCTCTGCAATAGCAGGAGCACGTAGGTTACTCAGACCTGTTTTTTTATGCTAGATATGGCTGCTGATAGTCCGCTTATTATGGTTTTCAACATTCAGGCTGAATTCATGCCAAAACAACTCCCTAAAGGTAATTACAATTAATTTTTAGGTTTGATTATTAACTGAAACACGTCAGGATTTAAAGTAGGGTTTAGCCACCATGGATTTCACCATGAGGGGAGATGCTAACATTATGCCAGCACTGATCTTTTTTTTTTTTTTGCCAAAACTGTTCCCACAATATTGAGTATTGAGCTTTTTGCCAAAATCTAACTCTCAACTGGGTAGAAAAACCTCTGAAGCAACATTCGGGCCCATTAAAAGTCTTCATTGAAAGCCAGATGTAATCGCAGGCGGGGTGTTTCATTAAAGTATTTTAGGCCATCACTCCCAAAGCCAAATGTTGACAGGCCTTTACTGTAGCATGTGTTTAATAAAAGATAAATATCTGCAAAGTGATGTATCAGTGTTTTTATGTAACAAAGTGAGGAGGTGGAAGAAGAACTCAAACTGTATTTATAGACCTCTTTGAATGCTACACAGTTGATCTGAAGTGCTTTTACTGAGCAGAGAGAAGAGAACAAAAGAAAGGAGACAAAAAATGGAAATTTCAGGAGATGGAGACCGGCAACACCTGTAGAAAGAGACAAATGGAAATAAACATGAAAATCAGCAGCAGTTTAAAGCCAGTCAGTAAAATGCATGGGGCTGGGAGGTCAGAAGTCGGTGTCTCTGGATTCTTGTGACACATCCCGGCCACCGTCCCATGGCTATTTCTTTTGTTTGTATGGAATAGTCGGTGTGCTACAGTTGTCAAATGATGGAACCTGCCAGTATGTGCCAGGGCTGTCCTCGGCCAAAGAAATTCTTAGTCGACTAACACAATTTTCTTCTAATCGGTTAGTTGATTTAAAGGAACATAGTGTAGCATTTCAGGGGATCTGTTAGTAGAAATTTAATATAATATTCATAATTATGTTTTTAATAGTGTATAATCACCTGAAACTAAGAATTGTTGTGTTTTTGTTAGCATGAAAAAAGCATAAAAAATGACTAATTAAGACCAAAACAACCGATTAGTTATCGACTAAGAGCGGGCGGCCCTAGAAAGAGTACTTCACTGATTTATCACTCTGTTACTTTGGCGGCCTTGTGATGGATGGTAAAAAAAAAGAAAAAGGGATCACAATCAATGCAGCTGAACCAGAGACATTGTCTTTTTTAATCCACACGTTCATCTTTATTCTGGCCTACAGTACCCACAATGCAACTTGAGTCGATTCACTCGACTGTACAGATTCGGGTGTGAAGTAGCGGCTAATGTATAGTCTCGCTTTAGAGTTATTCTCACTGAGTTGGGAAAAAAAGTTCAGAACCATCCAGGCAATCATGTCCCGGGGGCACTTAATTTATCATGGTTACGGGGCTATAAGGGTAGGTAAAGCTCGGCGTTGTCAGCATAACTGTAAAAGAAATATTGTACTTATGGATAATGCGGCCTAAAGAGAACATTTAAATGTAAAACGACTGGGACCAAGTATGAAACCTTGGGGACATGGCAGGAAATGGCTGTGCTTAAGAAAGAGGTTAGTACAAATTCCTGACTCAGCTGCCAGAGCAAGGTCATTTTTCACTTTGTTATGCAAATTTGCTGCTTGACATCCCGATTCTTCCCACTTCTATTCCCATTGTATGTCTTGTACTTTACCAACTAGGTAACTTTAACTTGTCGACTGCCGGTGAAGTAGCAGTGGCCCTGATGTGGTTAGCAGAAGAGAGGAATGCATATGTAGAACAATGTGTGACATGTTTGTCATTGTCACTCCTGAGGGACGGTTTGCACATAAATTGCTTTCTGCCTGAATCTGTGCAGCCACACCCACGCGCTTCTGTACTCCCAGACATCTCTAATTATATGCACACAAAAGTAGGCTATGTATTGTTTTCATCATAATACCCCCCCCCCACCCACCCCTCCCCTCCCTCCACTCTCATCCCCCCTACCACTCACCAACTCTGTCACCCACTTTCTGCCAGGCCGGGAGACCTGTTGTTAAGTAAACCTGCCAATCACAGAGAGAGAATGAGGGGGAGGAAGACTTCCTCACTTTCCAGAAAAGTGTTTTACTGCAGTGCTTACTTTATGGTAATCGAGTCAGTCACATCTTCATTTTAGAGGCTACAGCCAAGGACGGTAACGGTTGACTTAAACAGTGTTTGTGTATGAATGTGTGTCCTTGCTCTGCATGAGTGCATTTAGGGAGGGTGGAGCAATTAATAGAGGGTGCAGATTAGGAACCCTGTCAAAAGTGACAGCTCTGTTTTTTTATTCTGTCTTCAGTGAGAGGAAAGAGGAGGTCGGGTAACGAGCTCTGTGGCACAGTCCAACGCCAGCGTCCCTTTTTGCCTACGCGTCCTTGCCGTCCAGGTGACGTCTTTGACCCCGTGTGTCGTCCGTGTTTAATTAAGAATCCGCTGGAGAGGGATTACAGTACAAGGCAGGGTGAATGTGTAGAGGCAAAGAAGTGTGAGCCGAAGTGGAATCACTAATAGCAGGTTTAGTGCGGGCCGGTTGGCTGGGCACAGTATGGGCGGGGCGGGGTTTTCAACACATCAGCCAGCCGTGTGAGTGACGGTTTGTTATTTCCAGGGATGGCCGGCATGTTTTGGGGGGTTTTACAGTAAATTCTTAGCTAAACGGTCTCCTGCCTAATTAAGTTGATTTGTTTGTGTTTAATTGGGCTAGAGGCGTGCTTGAATTGCTCACCCACTGGACTGCTTACTGCAGCACAGATGAAAGAATGCCCCGCAACAAAACTTACCTCGCAGCCATGAGAGATAGAAAGTGCACACTGACACACAGACAGTGACAGACATGCATGCTTAGCTAAGGGCTGTTGAGCATGCAAGCTTTTTTCTTTGTGTCACTGAAAGGTTTTTATGGTGTACTGCCATCATCAACATTTTAGTAATACTATTACTAATGTTCTACAAATGCTACTAATTCTACTAATACTTCTACTACTAATAGTAGTTATACTTCTACACCTTCTAATACCGCTACTACTTCTGCTACAGTGCTAATTTCGGGATGCATGATATGGATTTCTTTCAGGTTATATGATAACCGATAATTATGCTTCTCATGGCCGATACCGATAAAATACAAAACAATACTTCCACATTTTTGTACGTTTGTTGAGTCAGCCGATAATATATCGGCTATAATTTCATTATCGGAATAATACATAATAATATAAATTTCCCATTATCGGCTGATAATTTATCAGGCCCGATATATATCATGCATCCCTACTTCTGTTACTACTACTACTACTGCTGCTACTACTATTACTACCAATGCTCCAATTGCCAATGCTTCTTCTACTATACTAATAGTAATTGTACTAATAATACTAATGCTACTACTATTGCTAATATGTCTGCTGTGTAACTTGCAGCTGCTAACGCAACAAACACCTGCTGTCATTTGATGCCCGTAGGACAAACTGTGTATGCAGAGTACTGCTGAAACGTTTAGTCAGTTTATTGATAGGTTGGTTAAAATATATTTTCAAGCTACAAACTACTTTATTCCAGCTTCTGCACTTTTGGACAGTTGGTGAAACAAAACAAGCAATTTGGAGTTGACATCTTGGACTGTGGGAGGAAGTTTTGAGGTTATTTTTCTGACATTTTAAAGAACAAAAGATCAATCGATTTCAGTGAGAAAAAAAAGAAAAAGAAAATTATTATTTGCACTCCTAATGCAGAAATAAAAAGTGGCCAAGATAAATGTGATACAATTCTTCTACATAATACATAATACATAATTCTTCTGATAAGCTTCTTCTACAACTGCTGCTTGTAGTGCTACTTCCATTTCTACTACTGAAACTAATGCTATCAGTGCTGTTGCTCTTAACACTGCTGCTGGTGCCCCTACTGCTAGTAAATAACTTCATCATGTCCCTGTATGTATCTGTCTTACTGCAGTCTGAATGAAGACATGCATAAATACATTAACAGTATGTGCTGCTGTGTTAGCCACCCCCTGTTGCTTGTCCATCTTTGAGCCTGGGATATGACGGCCTGACTCTGTGGCACTGACGGGACCACTGGACACCTGAGTCAGGACTGACCTCTAACTTTTTTGCTGCTGCAAGACAAGATCAGGAGGACTTGTGGGGATTTTGACGGCCGGGGTTCGCCAGAGGGCATCGGGGCTGTTTTGCTCTGCCCAGACTCTGACTAGGTGTCTGCTGGTGTGGGGGAGGCAGGCAAGAAAAAAGGAACTCAGCATGCTTGTTGATGTATGTGGGTATGTGAGTTTTGACCTAGCCGGGGGCGTGAATAAAAATGTCCAGTAATTGCCTGATTCTGTCACTGAGATCATTACCACAGGTGTTTGAGCCCTTGCAGTTGCAAGCGGGGATGCAAGCCTGTAGAGCTTTGACAGAAAAACAACCTCTTTTCCTCTGATTTTTCTTTTTTAAAAAGACTTGGCTTGAGGTTATAATGATTAGGTAGGTATACGGGGCCCTTCAATGTCACTAAATTTGACAGTTGGCCTTAATGATGTTGACATTTCAAATATGCTTCGGAGAAAATGTTGTTTCGAGCAATCGCCCTCTCCCTTCGCGTTATGAAAAACAAAGTCAGTGGCATGTGAAATTTGCGTGGTGGAGGAGGAGGAGGAGGGTTGTAGCAGGAACTGGGAGGAGGGTACAAGTTTTTTTCTAGTTGATTAGGCAGCTGAAATCATCCTTTGTGAAGGCAGTGCAGGCATGGGAGGGAGGGAAGCTAAACCTCCCAGAGGAAGGCCTTTTGGGTTCATTGCTGCTGGATTGATGCAGGGAAAGGGGAGGGCGGGGGGGTGTTCTGGGCTCGCTTTCGGGGGCGTGGGTCCATTCAGAGGCGAGACTGGAGGCTCCTGGATTTATTCCGGCCCAGTGGGTAGCTGCAGCGGTGCCGCCGGGCTGCGCTGGAGGATTTAAAACCCCTATCGCAACGGCGAAGCAGCATGCTACTCATAGAGAAAATGAGAGCAGGGAAGCAAAACCGTATACTCATTATCAGAGTCTACAGGAGACTGAAAACGAAGGGATGGACGGAGAGAGATTGCTGCAGAATGAGCTGAGGGAACAAAGAGTCACAGTGATGGAAAGAAAAAAAAAAGAAAAGTAGAAGATGGTGGGAGAAATAACAGAGCAGAAAGTTTGTTAACAATATCTTCAGCTGCAGACTGAAGGAAGAGGAGACGGAGATTAGGAGAGGAGGAAGATGAGAGGGCTACTTAGTGGCTGTGTGAAGGATAGAGGGTCTGTTGTCCACTGTTTGAACACAGCAGAGACACTGTCTGCAGCTGCATGGTCCCTGTGGCGGAGCTCCATCTGTGGGACTATGTGTATCAGCACAAGCACACACAGAGGGACCAAAGGGAGGCTTCTCATTAATGTGCGTTACGGCAAGAGGCTCATTTTAGAGAGCATTACGTCCCGGGAAGAAGTGCTCGTTTGTCAAGATAGTGCAGGAATCACGTCTTCATTACTGTGGCGCTACATTTAGAGTCAAAACCAGTCGACAGATGCTTCAAAACTGGGACTGCATCACTTCCCGTGTGGAGAATATCCATGCTGAGTGTCTTTACATACAGAGAGAGAAAGAGAGCGCATTCTATTTATTCTCCTGGCCCTCTGCCGTCTCGGCCTTCTTTCAAGACTTCGAAACACCCAAGGGAGACACTTCATTTTTGTAAACCAGGTGCAGGAGACAGGAAGCAGCTTGTGTGTACGCTGTAACTCTGTCTGCCTATATATGAGAGTTCAGTTAAAGATGCCCCTCACAACTCGGGGATGAGCTCAGTGAGTTTTCTGGAGCATCCTCCCCTAAAGCGCGGCCCCTCCAAATAGCACAGTGCACCAGAAGTCTGTCTTAAACGTAGACCTGATGCGGCTGTGGGGGCTGTTTCATGGGGGGACGGCTGAATGAGCCTGTCTGCTGGCCTGCTCCGGGGGTTACCGATGATGAATGGACGAACCGCGTCCTGGACTGGAGAGTTTTCCAGGACTGTGCAGCGTGACCTTGGAGCGAACGTGAAGAAGATTCACAACTCTGGACTGATTGATGATCTGTGGACCTGATCTCTCACCTCCAGACTCCGCGTAGACTCGAGCGACATGTTGTGACTGTTAGGCTGATGTATCGGTCTGCTGATACCGGCCTTTTATTAAAAACATAAACATCAGACAGGTAGCATCGTCCAACTGTGGTACGCTGGACATGATGCATATCTTGAAGATCTACTACACCGGTTATGTAGGAATGTCACGATACCAGAAATTTAGCGGTCGATACAAATACTCACCGAAATTCCACGATTCTCGACACCAACTCGATACCACGGTAAAAAACAAAAGTAAAACAATGAATCCCATGTACTTCAACATACACTTCTTTATTACCATTTCCATACCGTTTACAGGTCATAAATCCCTCTCTATTATCTATTTTAACTTGCTGTGAAAACATCCCCTTCAAACAACTGGATTTATTCAACTTTCTCATCATGATAACGTTAGAATTTACCTTCCTCCAATACTCATTTTTACTGAATAGGGCCTGAACATTTCATAAAGTAGATCAATGGCACGTCCTGTTAACATTAGCTGTTAGCTTCGTGCAGGACTGTACTGCTTACTGGCTGCTAAGAGCTAACGTAACTAGCTCTCGACCTGCCAATTTCAACATGGATTTGTTGTTAACAGTGTAGCATTATCTAACCAGATCTCACAGGAAGGCGTATAAATAGCACGCCATTACACGGATATTGCACACATGTCATAAGGATGCATTTTAAGCTTTTCGCGTTTCATTTGTACGCTACGCAACAAAACTACGTAATTTCCACAGTTAGGTTTAGGCAACAACACCACTTGGTTTAGGAAAAACATCATGGTTGGGCTTAAAATAAGTATGTAAGCTAAGTAAAATACGTATGGAAACAACGTAAGTACAGAAAACACGTCGAAAACATCACTAAAAAGGTCCAGTAAAAGAGTTGTTAGCGTCAGTGCTTAATGAACCTACGTATTTGACCAACTAGGAGCCACATCCAAAATGGAACCACCCATGGAACCGAACCCGAACCGTAGTTACTATCCTTAGTATCACTGGAGAGTGATGCTGGGTATCGAACCTAAATACTTTTATGGTGCCAACTGAAGTGTGTCAGAGGTATGCTGGCATGAAATATCTTGTCAGATTTCTAACCTCATTTACTTATTTTTCGATTTAACTCATTTTTTTATTCAGGAAAAGTTCTTGTACTTTTGTGAAAAAAGGTGTAAAAATTGATTTCCCAAAGTAAGGTATAAGAAAGGATTGTTTCGGTATTGGCACTAAGACTCAAGTATTGTATTGGCGCTGCTATTATCCAGTCCCAGGGAGTTTCACCCTCCCATGATCAGATCTAGAATAGTGTCATCTTGTTGCAGGTACATGTATACCGGAGTATATGTTGGCTGATAAATAACAAGAGAGGTGCCTGAGTAGATTTTAGGTCATTTGAAACACTGTCTCTATTACATGATTTGTCCATCTGATAAGTTGATTTTAAAAAATGATTTCATGTCAACACAAAAACAACAATCTACCGACTAAAATTTATTCTGTAGTGTTGGTCTCAATTCTTTAAGAAAACAAATCAAAGTCAAGATTGTTGTTTTTGTGTTGACATGAAATCCTTTTTTATCAGAATTTTTAAGTATCCACCTAACTGCTTTATCAGATAGCTTTTCATCTTGACAAGAATACAATTGAGTAGAAGTTAAAACACTCAATTATTTGACAAGAACATGGTGAAATCAATAGATGCACAGCAGCATGCCAGTATTAAATATCAGCAAGTGGCAGATTATTAAAAAATAAACATTTGAATGCACTTCAAAAATCCATATCATCCTGTTTCCATTGTGTCTTTGGTGTCGCTCAGTGGGATAAATGTAAACTGTCATCTCTGACAGACGTCTTCTTCACAAACAGGACTCGTGCATCTAATGTGAGCAGGAGGCTGCAAATATATCCGTCAGGTTTATGCTGCATTCAGATCGGATTTACCGTAAATACAATGTGAGCTGCCAAGTAGGATGCTGGCAGCTTGGTGCCAACGTACAGTTACACGGATGAGATCCCAATATCCCACTTTCCATTATCACCCAGGCAGCAACGTCCAGTTCTGAGAAGTGAAGCCAATGCTGAAGTGCCTTAAACTTGCATTCTTTCTAACAGCCAGCAGGGGGCGACTCCTCTGGTTGCAAAAAGAAGTCTGGTTGTATAAAAGTCTTTGAGAAAATGAAGCTACCTCTCACTTGATTTATTACCTCAGTAAACATTGTAAACTTGAGTTTATGGTCTCAATCGTTAGTTTCAAGTCTTCTTCAATACAGCATGATGTTCATTTAGTACATTATGGTCCCATTTAGAGTCAAATAGACCATAATAGGTTATGCTTTACAGTACCTTGTGATTGACAGGTCGCTACCACGGCCTTGACCAATCTGGGAGTTGTCCGTGTTTTCATCTTAAAACTTGAATCCTTTCACAGTGTGTTTTCAGTCCATGAAAGTAAGTTTTTGGTCCCCTAAAAATGTCTTATTCAGCATTCGGTTTTACTTAGCTCCACCCTCTCGTGTCACTTCTGGTTGCAAGAAACCAAGATGGTGACGGCCAGAAACCAAGATGGTGACGGCCAAAAAACAAGATGGCGTCGACCTAAAAACAAGATGGCGACGACCCAAAAACAAAATGGCGATGGACAAAAAACAAGATGGCGACGGCAAAAAAAAGCAAAACTCGAGGCTTCAAATCAGCACTCCACAAACCAAAGGGTGATGTCACGGTGACTCCGTCCACTTCTTATATACAGTCTATGTTATTACCTGAACTCAGCAGAACTTTTCGGTCCACTTCACAGTTTTTAATCTACTTCTGGTGGCCAATGAACGACCAATAGATTTCCCACCACGCTATCTTCTGTGCTGCTGTGTTTGTCATTTCCCAGTCTCCAAGCCTGACTGCAGCACACACTGGAATGGGCTTGATTACTTCAGCCACAAACACAAGTACATCTGATTGCAAGGACCTTCAGCCATGAATAAGAGTGATTATGAAAAATGTCGAAAAATGCTTTTGTTGTAGAATTCCCCGCTGTATAATCTATGGTTGTGATGTTTTATATGATGTAGTGCTGATTGCTGAAGTTCCTAGATTCTTGTTGGAATGGATGATAATTACAACCCTGCTCTGACAGATCATAGACTTCGCTTTATTGAGTGGCGAGTGGAAAATGAGAAAATTGGTGGTGTTTTGTCCCTAACAGCAGCTTTTCTACCCCCCGAAATACAGAAGAAAAAGCACCAGCAATCATCGATGCTTCATTAACAAACCGATGATCAGTGCTTCTATTAAAGGAGGACGGAGGAAAAAGAGCTGCTGGCCGATAGTTGGCATATCATCCCTCTTGCAAATGAATTACCCAATTTCTCAATGACTCATATAGTCTACAATAGGCTCTAATTATAATCATTCTCAAGGGCTCGGAGGAATGTGTTATATCGCTAAGTAGGCTGCCCATGCTGAGAGAGATCCCGAGACCCGGCGACGCTGAACGCTGCCTGTTGCTGTTGAGGCTCCGTGTTGGTTTATTTCTAGTCAATACTCTAAAATAAAGACAGGTTTATGAGGGCGGTTACTGCTCCCCATCTTCCCCTTCTCTCTGATGTTCTAGTAAATTCGGCGGAATATCTTTAGAGGAGCGTCTTCTCTGAGGAATGTGCTCTTCCACAGGGGACCGCGGTGTATTTGTAGAAGCAATCTGTCTACTTGAAAAATGCGTCTCCGGAGTGTCTTAACTCTCATTTCTTCTCTTACTGCCAAAATGAAAGAAGACACACAGCCCTGTCTGCCCATTATCCTCAAGGCTTAGTCTCTCCTGTCTTCTTAGATGAGACTTAGGAGGTGTGTGTACATGTCTGTATCTGTTTGTCTGCTTTAAGCGCATGTTCCTGCCACCGAGGTGACATTCACACCTCGTGTAGCTCTCACAGAAACCTTATTCCCCTCCCCTGAAAGTGAGTCAGACATTTAGTGGAAATGTGATCCATAGGGTAACTGTTAGAATTTAAGATGTTCAATACAAAAATCCCAATTTCATCAGGTACTTTTTGTCTTATTAAACACCAAAAATCTCACTTTCTTAAAAGAAGTGAAAACAAAATCCAGTTTTAAATGCAAATTAACTTTTTTAACATCGTGTTTTTTGTGCAGCATTATGGCTCAAAATATCATCTGTAGACTCCACTTCTTTTAAGAATGTTTTTGTTGTGTAGTACAACATATTTTTACATAAAATTGGGGGTGTCCTTGACTAATGAGGCGTTCCGTTTACCTCGGAAATCAGAAGTCGAAGCTGGGAATGACGTCACACCAGAGTTGGCCGCGCTCCAGTACAACAAGTCTGAAACCTTAATGGGGTTTGATCCAACCAGGTCAGCCATTGTTGGCATTGTTGTAAGACAGAAGGGCTATAAACAGTTTATTACTACAGCTTATCTATTGTTGATGCGGCGGAGTAGCCTTCTTGGATTTTGAGGTCGGAGTTGGTGTGGTTCATCCGACTTTCAGAGTCGGAATTCAGGGGGCGTTCCAGTTGAAATTTCTGACTGGGAAATTTGGACTTCCCAGTTCAAATGGAATGCAGCATAACGCTCATATGATTTTGTGGACTAATTGATGAGTTGATTTCATCAGTAGATCTGTAAAACTGAGTTTCTCCATAAAGAATCACACATAAGCACCACTTTAAATCTTGTATTTGCCGGAGATGTGCTCATAAGCTCCTTATAAATAAGTCATTCAGCATGAAAAAAACATAAAAAATGTCTATTTGACGAAAGAAATCTTAGTTCACTAAGACCAAAACTATTATATGACATTTTAATTTTTGTGAAAATTAATAAAACCTGGTTACCTGCTCTGTTTTTGTTGAAAACTGGACCTACATTGTAGTACTGTTGAAAGGCTCATTCTAGGGAAGTGTGCATGTTGTCATGTAAAACAGTGGTTCAACCTTTTTGAGTCGCGACCCCCCCTGCCCAGCGTAAACAGCTGCATGCTGATTTTAAGTGATTATTGTGAATGTTCTGATTCAAAAATGTAGGCTGAAAAATAGAATGCTTTTTTGTGATGATAGTTTTGTTTAGTTTGAACCGCTAGCATGCTGGATTTTTGATGCATTTAGTGACTTTTTTTCTCTCTTTCTGACCCACCGGATATCCCCCATCAGCGGGTATGTACGCACACTGTGACTCTCACAAACACACTCAATAAAATCTATTCTTAGGCAAATTAAATCACCGGTATAGGCAATTTAATGTAAAAACCATTCCCCAACCTAAAGTATGTTTTTAACTTTTTTTATTTATTTTTTTTCTCCACAACCATCTGGCAACCCCTGGAAATGATCTGACCCCCCGGTTGAGAACCACTGATAAAAAAAACACTTAAACAGAAATGTTTTCCACTCATTTTATTGATGTTCTATTGGCATTCATTTGGAGAGAAGCAGGATAAACACACAAAGACAAGCAACCACGATTACACCTATATGATCAGATGAAAGTCTCCAGTTCATCTCTAGTTGCCTGACTGTGGACTGTGGACTGTGGGAGGGAACTGGAGAAAAGAACAATCATACTCCAATTAAACCCAGAGTCTTTTTGATGTGAAGTGACAGCACAAACAACTGAGGAGACTCAGTAGAATATGGTTTTCTTACAGCTCTATGCATCATGTATTTATTATTTTATCATCTACCACTTATTTCACTCAGAGAAAATGAAACAATAACAAACACAAGGTGCACCAAAAACCTTAGAAAGTATCATAACTAGGCTTTTTTAAAGCCAATGTTACAAATGTGGCAACAAATAGAGAGTGAATTAGATGCATATTCATCAGTTGGGTAAATAAAGTGTCTACCTGAGCACAAGTTTCCAATATCCATAAAAAGACAACGACAACATGGAAACAGAGAGCTGGTCGGTCTAGATCGTACTGCTGTTGGGCAGGTTCTTCTGTTTCAGCTCATATGAGACCGTATTTGTTACTTTCCGAAGAAAGATGATGACACAGAGGTGGCGATAACGGCTCTCGTGATTATAAAGTCTCCTCGACGGGTGCAGCGGTGTGTTTGACGGATCCGGGGAAAGTAATGCTGGAGTTGTGTTGTCGCTTCCTTCCAGCTTGTCTAATTAGATCATTCACATGGATGAGCAGAGGAGAAATTAGCAGTTAAGTTGTCTAGTAGCAGTAAATGTACAGTTAAGGTTTGTCTCTGAATAAATGCTGCATTAACAGTGGCTCTGTGTTCACCTGTTGCATATTAAAGGACCAGTGTGTAACATTTAGGGGGATCTATTGGCAGAAATGGAATATCATTTTAATAAATATGTTTTCCTTAGTGTTTCACCACCCGAAACTAAGAATCATTGTGTTTTCATTACCTTAGAATGAGCGATTTATATCTACACAAGGAGTGGGTCTTCTTCATGGAGCCGTGTTTCTATAGTAGCCCAGAACGGACAAACCAAACTCTGGCGTTTTCACATTTTTGCATCGGCCACCGTAGTTCTGTTACACGCTTGACACACAGGAGTTTCAGTTGTTTGCAATCTTTAACCTCACTGTTAGCTGCTTTCAAATCCTACAAACTGTACCTTTAACTATTAAAATCAATCCTCCTTCTGCATTAATTAACTGTCGAAACGAATGTAACGAAACATATTTTCGTTACATTAGGTCGGCCTACACAACAGTTTTTTAGAACAAGTTTGAACAACTATTTGAAGATGAATTGACACTCCTTTGCCAATGATTGCATCTTTTCGATGAGCAGCCATTGAAATTCACAGCATAGATTTAGGTCCAGTTCACCTTATCCTCATACAACGGTTCCTATGATATCTTACAAAAGGTCATTCCTCATTTTTTGTGAGTTCTCCTACGAATGTCCAACAACACGCGCAAAACAACTTGGTTAGGTTTAGGAAAAGATCGTGGTTTCAGTTTAAACTAGAATGGCACTCGGAGAGCGCAGACCTCCGCCAAGGTGCCTGACTTTAAAAACAGATCACAGCTCACAGCTGGCGGTACCGTGAGGTGGTCGGCTTATTATTAACACGGTGTGTTTCCGTGTAACGTATTGGCGGATGCCTCTCTCATTCAGCAGCCTTATTATGTCTGTATAACGTTACACTACGTTGTCTCTCATCCTGTCATCTACCACTTTTTTCTTTCTCACCGCGGACGGACAGCAGCAGCTCCCGCCGCATCTCGGAGTCTCGCCACACATCCACACACGTATCTCTCTGCTCTTAGAAGGAAGAAGGAAGGAGGCGGGGTCATGCGCCATCAACGCGCCATCAACGCGTCATCAACGCGTCATCAACGCGTCATCAACGCGTCATCAGTAACACTGCGCATGTGTTGTACCCTGTGGTCTTAATGCTCAGGCTGATCGGAATTCTTAAAAATATTCCTGAATCCGGATCGCAACCAAAATCTAATGGATTGTTCATTGTGTCACACCCCACCCCTTCCAGAAATTTAATTCAAATCCATCTAATACGAATTGATTTCGTGGGACATATACGAATTACAGTGCATTACTTTTTGTAGGTAAAGCTATGAACGGTGTCTGAGAACAGCACTGCTGTGTGGCATTACATTAACAGCAAAAGACAACTTAATTGTTAATTGCAATTATTTGTATGACAATTAATCGTCAGCTAAAATTCTGCCCTTGTGACCGCCCTAACATATCAATGATTGAAAGGGTTTTTAATATTTAATAGCAATGACTCATCAGTTCAGAAGTTGCTTTCTGTTGTGGAACAATCCCACCCCGGTCCCCCCCTCCACCTCCCGAGCTACTGGCATTTTCAACCCACTGATGGATGATGCAGCGAGCGAGTTTCAGCTACCAAAGCTAAAACGCACCTCACCTCACGCCAGAAAACGACAGTGACAAAGCAGCATTTTATTACAGTATTTATCAGCGTGTTTTGCATGGTGACATATTACCTCTTAACCTCACATTTTTATTTGATCTCAGCTGCAGTTAATCAATGACGTTATTGTTTCTGTACCAGGATATACAACTTGTGTCAGCCTCAGGTCTTACTTTTTGCCAGTAGAGGTCGATAGTCGTAAGACTGCTTAATGCAGCTTCAAAGCCTAATGTATACAGCGAGCTTCATCATTTTTCGAAGCGCTGCATATTCCTTTTTTTTCCACAGACACAAAGTTGGCAACCCTGCAGTGCCAGTGCCCTGTCTGTATGAATAACACATGAAGCCGGAGTCGGCTGGTTGCTGTGCTGTTTCCCACGCAAAGCCCTCTGCTGCCGGCTTTCCTCAAGGATCAGCTGCTCATTAGAAGTGTGTTGCTGCTAATTGATCGGCGGCGTTGGGCCTGGATGACCACCCCCCACTCAAACCTCGGCCATGTCGGAGAGGAGATCTCTTTTGTTTTTCTTTCTCTTATGGAAGAGAACTGGCTGAAGCTCCAGCATGAAGCAAGCAGCATGAAGCCTCAGAACTAAAAAGCCACAGAAGCAGACAAACAGGAATAGCTGAAGGCGTCTCTTTCTTCCTCCCTGACGTGGCGTGCACATTCACACTCGCTGCACCTCCCCGGCAGATGCACATTTATTTATTTCTTCCTCACTGTGTGCTTTCTAATGCACACAAAGACAAACACACACATGCTTTTTATTTGTGCTTTGCTTCTACCCACCCACCAGCCCCGCACCTCTTGCCTGTCCCGGCCATCAGTCAGCCTTCCCGCTGCGCCGCCGATGTGACAGAGGAGCCGTCAGAGCGTCTCAGTCAGCGGCTGTGATGCTGAGCCAGAGTGACAGAGCGACAGGGGGAAACGCGCCAAACAAACAGCCAGTAATATTGCCCTGTCCTTTCACTTACAGCTCTCTGTCAAACCCGAGTGCTGACAGAGTGGGAAAAACTACAGACACCCTTTAAAAAACGTACACACATACATATAAATACAGTATACACACACAGCTGTTTGCATTATAATTGGATCATTTCAAAGAAGCTTTTCTTGCTGATGCACATTGAGTGATTTCCCGTGGCTTTTTTTTTGCCGCAAAGCGCCGTTCGCCGAACGCAAAGGATCCACGAATGCCAAAAAAACTGTATCCCGCCACATTCGGTGTGTGACTTTGCCGTCGTAACCCCCCTCTGAGCTGCGCCGAGTTATTTACACAGCTTCGGGTGAGGATTATGTCCGCGGGCCCTGATTGTTTTCCATGCATGACTGGCATTAATGTGTCTGGGTTGTTAAACAGGATGGGTGATGCACAGAGACACGGCTGGCTCTTACCTCAATCAGGGCCCGGATGATCTGGGATTACTGGATATCGCATCCATTCATTCCCTATGGGACTGCAGCTTGGTCTGTCTCCAAGACGCCCGCCTAGTGCTACATGCTTATCACTGCCGAGATGGAGCATGTAGCACCTCATAATGTAATAGCTGTGCATAATGTAATGACTGCACATAGTGTAATAATTTTAAATGTAATAAAAAGCTCATGATGTAACAATCAGCACATATTGTAAGAAAACCATCAGCACTAATGTAATAACAGTTTTGTGCATGAGTTATTACATTATGAGACATTATTATTTTATAAACTAAGAAAAAAAAAATGGACAAATGAGAACCTTTACAGAGATGAAATGTGAAATATTTGTTCTGTACATAATCACCCAGTATATTAAATTCAGCATCATCTTTGTAAAGGTTCTCATTGGTTGAGGTCACTGGATGTCTTGCAGTCTTGCAATTTTGTCACACATCCAAAGAGGCTTCATCAATCTGCAACTGATTGATGAAAATGTCCCCTAGACAGAACAGACAGTTGCTATAAATGAAGGACTAGAAGACCAGGACATGTAAAACTAGAAGGGTTCCTATGCTTTAATAAGACAGGGAGAGGGCTTTTTTTATGAAATCATTACACTACTCGCCGGATTTATTACGTTAATCAACTTTTTTAAGTTTATAATATAATCATTTTCTCACGATGTAATAACTTATTACATTACGCACAGAGCTGTTATCACGCTATGCGCTCAAGGTTTTATTACATTATGAGCTTTTATTACTTTTAACCCTTTGAACTCTGCAATAGAAATGGTCTGCCAGTGCCTACACTGGTATGTATGTCATTTCTTGGAGTATCTTCAACTGCTTTTTATCCCTGAAATCTGCACAACCCAAGCTAAAAGGTTATAGAAGTCAATAAACCATAATAATTGACAAAAGTATTTTCATAAATACAGAAAAATACAAAAAAACTGACATGTTTTTATAATAAAAAACAGTACTATAAAATGTTACTAAATAAACACACAACCTATTGATCCAATAATATTTCTAAATGTAGAAATATGAACAAAACATTTCTTAACACTATAAATTATTTGTACTGTGAAAATTTTTTTTGTTTTTGTTGAGCGCAAAGGCATTTTGATAATTTTCATACGTTCCACATGTAACGTAACTTGATGACGTCATCTCAAGATGTTGACAGGACAGAAAGAAACCCCAAGGTTCTGCTGCAAAAAGAATGAATGTTGTAGCTATTATGATTTTTATTTTAGATATAGATTTAAACAGGATCATGCAAAAGCCATCCCTGCGGCCGCCTGCGGGGCAATACTCTGGCATCATCGCGTTTTGTATCGCACGTAACGTAATGACGACATCAGGAACGTACGATGTGATGACACGAAAGACGGGAGCCTCAGCTTTCCACTGCAAAAAGAATGAATGCTCTAGCTGTTTTAGATCAATTTTAAACAGGATCATGAAAACGGCCCGCGGGAGGTCCGTCTTTAAAGGGTTAAATGATTACATAATGCACAGTGAATACAGAGCAGCTGCAAAAGTCTGTACTGGGAGATTGTTGGAATGCTTTCAGTGTAGTATGTATTCCCATATAGTTGCCGTTTGGGGGTGAGAAATAGTTATCCATGTTCAGATTTGGCGCAGGGGACGTTACGCATAGTTCTCTCTGCAGGAAGAATCCAAAAGCATTGGCCATATTTGATAAACTATGGATTTTAAAGAATCCATGACAGATATGCCGACTTACATTCGAATTTACAGTTTCATACACTGCAAAAAAATAGTAAGAGCTCCACGGGGCTAATTTTTCTGTTATTTAGGGTACAAAATAATTAAGCAGCGGAGTGCCATTATTGAATTTAATGTGGAAAATCAGTCCCTTTCCTCTCTGAAATAGCCATTGTCTCCTAGTTCTGCAGAACAGTGACAAAAGAGATTAAGAGGCCCTAATTCTCCTCAGAAATCCACTTCAGCCCGACTAGAGAATCTAGCCTCGGGGTTGGAGAAAGCTTTATATCCCTATCGCTAGACTGAGCCCCTCTTAGCTTTATGTGTCCCCAGCCTCCCCCCCTCCCATTCAGCAATGACAGGTGCATCTGATAGTGCTCACCTGGGGCAAATGAATGGGATTACTTCCTGGACGCCAACTCGGAAGACCTTCTGACCTCCAGACGGACTCGACGGGTTCTCAGACATCTGAGTGCCCGTGAACGACACCATCTCCATACTAATGTAGGATGTGACTGCATAATTCAAGAGACTGCACTCCTCTTGGTCCACTGTTATGTGACCTTTGACCTGGACACCCGATGTAGCCCCCTACACTGCGTCAACATATCCGGGCACTTTATCTCCCAACTCATCTTTTTAAGGCATGTGTTTTTCTTAGGGTTGTCAAAGTTAACGTGATAATAATACGCAGATTCGTTTTAACGCCTCTGATTTCTTTAACGCAACTTGCGATTTTGTAGGTTGTGGCGAGCTCAGTTTTAACGCTAGCTTCATTTAATGGTAAAATTGAGCAGGTTTCTGCTGTTCTGGATCACACAAAGCAGATTCAGAGGGCCCTTGAAGATTTTATTGTTGAATTAAATTGAATCCACAGAGGACACACTCAAAAAAATGGACCATATGTTGTAGTCGATATCCCAACAGAGTCCCTTTCCTTTGAGAAATGGCATCTTCTAGAGAGGTTGGTCAAGATTAAACTCTCAAATGTTGCCCTGCATAAAAATATCAATTTTAAATATTTCTTAGGTAGCACCGAAACCTGTTTTGTCTTCTAAATAAAAAGTAGTTGTCAGTTAATTTAAACTCAGTTTAATCCAGCAAGCTCAGTCGATAGCTGCTTTGTGGTTAATACCAGGATGCTTAATTGCTTCATTTTGTTCAGATGATCATTTTCAGCTCGAGAAAGCGTAGCTACACCTGTGAATCAAAGCGAAACATGAGAGACGCCAGTCTGGAAAATGAAAGTAATTATCAGGAAGAATCCTTTAAAGGACGTCACGTTAATCGACTGTGTGGTATTTTTGTTGATAGCTCAGTAGTTATATACTATAGGACTGTCAACGTTAACGTGTTAATAACACATTAACGCTAATTAGTTTTAACGCCACTAATTTCTTTAATGCATTAACGCAACTTACGATTTTTAATTAACCTTTTAAAGAAGATACTGGCATCATATGAAAATAAAAAAAGCTAAGAAATCCATTGGTACCAACCATGTCTTACTAGCTTGTCACGAAGGATGCTAAATAACGCTCCAAAGAGTTTTTGGAGAGGAAAAACTGGCATGGCCATTTTCAAAGGGGTCCCTTGACCTCTGACCTCAAGATATGTGAATGTAAATGGGTTCTATGTGTACCCACGAGTCTCCCCTTTACAGACATGCCCACTTCATGATAATCACATGCAGTTTGGGGCAAGTCATAGTCAAGTCAACACACTGACACACTGACAGCTGTTGTTGCCTGTTGGGCTGCAGTTTGCCATGTTATGATTTGAGCATATTTTTTATGCTAAATGCAGTACCTGTGAGGGTTTCTGGACAATATTTATCATTGTTTTGTGTTATTAATTCATTTCCAATAATAAATATATACAGCAAGCATATTTGCCCAATCCCATGTTGATAAGAGTATTAAATATGTGACAAATCTCCCTTTAACGTACATGTTGAACAGATACAAAATGATTAATTTATGATTAATCGTGATGAACTGTGGAGAAAAGTGCAAGTATTGTCAGTCTTGATTACACTTCCGAGCACAAACAAAGATGACTGCATGCTACAGAGACTCCTCCGCCGGCTGCTCTCAAAGGTGACACCTGTGTTCGTTGAGTCGGCGATGAATTATTTTCCCCTTAATCAGGACAGAAAAGATGCTGTCCGTCTTCAAATGGGCTGCACGGCCGGTGTCGCCGGCATCGGGGTGAGTCATAAATCACCTCTCAGACTTCGCTGCAAGTATGAATCATGTGTGTGTGTGTGGGGGGGGGGGGTTGTGGGGGACGGGTTTGGGGGGAGGGGACTAACGTGCACGGTGCACAACTCCATGGATGTCCTCATACTCTTTGGGGCTTATGGCCAGATGGAGCAGTCAACATGTAGTTAATTTGCCCTTCGGCTGTGGCGGCGGACACCTACAGGAGATGAAGCAGCTACTGGCCAGCCTGCAGCTAAATCCCCCCCCCTTCATTCCTCCGTTGTCCCAGGACCTATGGAGTTCAAGACTGTGACCAAAGAGAGTAATCCCATTTGAGAGCACCACATTTGGGTCCAGATGTATTTATGTGTTTCATCTCTCTGAGAGTGAGTGATTCATTTTGTTGTGTCGGGGCTCTCTGCCTGAATAAAGCATTAGCTGGCAGGTTAGCCTAATGCAATGCTCCCTCCTGGAACTTCACTCTGTGATAGCCTAAGGGTGCAAACATAAGTGGATTAGAAAACACACACACTGAGAATCCACTGTCTGTTTTATAAAACCCGCACGTCCCGGCATCTCCAGCTCGCCCTCCCCTCCCTTTCCTTCTTCTTCTTTCCTTAATACACAACCAAAGCACTCGCAAACAAACACATGCATAAGCATGAAAAGCCCCACATGCTGGAGCATCATTCCGGGGCGATGCGTCGGCGGGTGGCCTCGCGCCGAGGATCTCAACCTCCTGCTTGAATCGAGCCTGTGACGCTAACGCGAGGTGAAGTGTTATGCGGCACGGCACCCCGGTCTTGAGGCTCGCCGTCTGCGGGGTGGCGCAGCACCAAACTTGTGCGACTGCGGACAGCGGGTACAACCTCGAAGCAAGGCGGCGGGAGAGAGCGAGACCCAGAGATAATGATGCAGCGCGTGTTGCTTCCATTTTTTCTTCCCCCCCCCCTTTGCCATCGTTATGCAGCCCGCCTCGTGGCCTTTTCCACAGGCAGGCCATTAGTGGGATGTGATGGCATCCAAAGCTTTCTTCAAGTGACAAACATGATTTAATTCCACTGCGTGTTGTATCTCCATTTGAAGAAAGCATGGTCTTGTGCCCAGCACGGGGATGCATCATTACAGAGCGAAATGTCCTCTTTCTCCTTCACAGAGTTTCCAGCAAGGTCCCAGGGGTCCTTGTGTTGTCTGCATTAGATAACAGATACAGTATGCCTCCAATACACACCAAGAAACAACATTCATTACTTCACTATCGACGCTGCGTGTACTGTAGGGCCCCGTGTGTGTGTGTATTAATATGTGAGGGGGTGGGGGTGGCTTGCTTTTGTTCCGGCGTCGCCTGAGCTGAGTGTCTTCAGACAGCATTAGACAATGTAGGCATGACAGGGGCTTCACTTAATTCATTGACCTCATTCCTTGATCTTGTTTATTTGTGTTCTTCTGGCTGCTTAGCGGGCCGCTCTAATGATGGCGGGCAGCTACTGCCGCACAGCGGCTCAAGCTTATGCCACTCAGAGGGTGTACGTGCCTTACTTTGAGACGCAGAGAGATGAAGAAGAAGAAGGAGATGCCGGGGTTATTAAATTATTTCAAACATTATTCCTCATTCTTAGCGGAGAGAGACTACACAGAAAAAGCGAGGGAGTAATAGGCTTTTAAACCAACTCTGTGAATGGCTGATTTAATGCCTGTATGTCAGAACACTAAATCAATACTGTGCCCCACCTGCAGGCTCCGTACAGCAGCTCCTATAGGATATCCATAAATTGAGTGGATGATGGCGGCCAAGCCAAAGCCACCTACTCCCATTAAGCCCCATCATGAGGAGGGACAGGTATAGGTCACATTGTCCAAGGGCTGACAGAGATTAATTGAGGCCGCGTGACTTTGCACACCGGCGGGGCCTCGGGGGGGGGGGGGGGCGTCGCTGTCCCTGCCCTTAAATAACCCCGCGGTGCCCAGCCACCTTGCCGACAGTAACAGGTGAATATTTTATGAACCGCGGGGATTTGAGAGCAACCGCTAACGATTTTTTTTTTAGGTGCCAGCTAATGGCCTCAGATGTGAGATAGGAGAAGGATTGGAGTTTACTTTAGCTTCAACTCGATTTGAAGATATGACAGAGGCTGTGAGTGTCGTGTTAGTCTGCCCTGGCTCTTAAGGGAAGGCCAAACTTATGAGAGAGCGACTGCAGTTAAACCCAGTTGGGATGTGTGGATTTAAAGGGAAGGCGCAGATGGCTACGCTGGTAGGAAATGCAATGACAAACTGCAATGGAGACTCTAGCTGTCATTTGTTTTTTCAAATCTTCAGCTGCCTGGGACTCCGTCGCCGTCTGCTAATGTCAACCTGTCTGGCTGCGACAAACGCTCGAGTTAAACCGCTTTTTATGCCCGGGCCTGTTTTATTGTTTGTGGCTACAAAGCATGCAGGGCTTTCATAATTGGAGCGGTGATTCTAACGTCGCCAGCTCATCTCTGAATAGCTCCATTCCCCTACACACACACACACACACACACACATACATACACTGCATGGTTACACTTCTGAAGATGTACAGTACACCTCTTAAAGTGGTAATGCTCAAGATTTATTTTCCTTTATGTCTCCAGCATATTGTTTTAGACGGCATTTCTTAGAGATCACCTGTCAATCAAGTAATGAGTTCTTAGATTTTCCCTCTTGATGTGTCTTTAGGTAGAACTTTAAAGGATAATTGCGGTTTATTACATCTTAATTTTGTAGTTTAGGCTGAAACACAACTTCCAAAAATCTATTTTTAACTCTTTTTTTTTTTACTGTCTGCCTCGCGCGCCCTGAAAGCAACACATGACGTGAGTCATGCAGCGTCACTTTCATTAACTGAAAATGAATTGTAACGTTAGGTCAAGCTGAATGAGGAATAATTCAACAACAACCGTAATGATGACAGAGAACACAAGCAGAGAGAGAGACACCGTGTCCTAACAGCAAGCGGTACGTAAAGTCATGTAAACAAACCATGTACAGTACCTATCAGCTGAGATCAGACTGGAGACGTAACCACTTAGATGGGAGAGTCGTACTTGCTATCTTCCGACGTTTGTACTTTTTAAAACAGAAAACACACGTTTAATATGTGATAAGGCTAGGATAGCCAAACCTGGAAGAGAAAACGAAGGTAATATTACCCAAACTGCCTCACTGCATGTGGTTCTCGTCTCTCACAGTCTTCATGTGCAATGAGACCAACGTTTCCAATGTACACACATTTGGTTTTTACTTGAAAATGAAGTGGTTTGGATCATGAATTTGATGACTTTAGACTTGACAACATCAAGTGTAATACAGCAGAATTATCCCATAACCTGTGTGTGCTTTATCACTGCACAGCTACAATTACACACTTCTATTTCTTTCAAACAAACCATAACACTAAAAATGCATCGCTTCCTCTGTAACGGAGCTTTTTTCCCGGGAAATAAGCAACCAGACGGCGAGTGTTTAGAGAGAAACATTGTTACCTTAATGAACCCACTGTGAGCAATCTGAGCCCACCTTGATTTGGTTCACAGGTTTTTATTGAGCTCCATAAATGTTTGGACAGAGGCTGCTCTTTTACTTTTCCGCCCCTGTGCTGTTATTAGTCTGGAAATGAAATTACACAGTAACTAGAGGCCATGGATTGTTTGCTTCGTTTAGGAGCCCTTTTTTTAAGCATCGGCCCCGATCAATAGTTACACATCCTGCTCGACACTGTTGCCGCCGCAAAGAGAAACTTGTTAAAATATATGGCAGATTATCACCTGTGTTTATGTGTTAGTGTGTGTGCTTTCACATCTCTTCGATGAGGGTCTAGCACGCTCTCGTCTAGGTGAGGATGTGCGCATATGTGCCACCAAACAGTGTGCGTTCTCACATTTCTGCATGTGTTTCCACTCTGCGGTTGGGTAAGTGTGTGTGTGTGTGTGTGTGAGTGATCCCATCTGTCTGTGTTTGAATAAATGCATGCTTTTTCAAACTGCTCTCCATAAACGTCAGAGCAGAGTACATCAAAAGGCCCATTGCCTCTCCGCCCCCCACCCCACCAGGCCATTTCACCTACCTGGTGAAATTGCGTACCCCCTAAATCTCAGCGCCCGCTGCTCCATTCAGAGTAAATTACCTTTTGTACACAAAGATGTGACATGTCGTTGCATGAAAAACATCTCGGGTTTCATCACTCTTTTCCGACATCTCAGACGCTCATCCTCGCTCCTCTCTTTTCCTGTTATTTTCAACACTCATTTCCGTTCTGATGAGCCCGCGGGGTGACGAAACTTGCGAGAGGAAAAGGGGTTGTGGGGGGGTTTGCGTGTCGTCTAGACGCGGCGGTTTACAGCTGGGATGGGAGAAGGTGGGGTTGGGATAATTCCTGCACCGTGGGGGGTCCGAGGAGAGGAAGGCTCTGCTAGGTTTGCAGAGGTTTGTGGGGGGTAAATGGAGATAATTAGAGACATTTTGAGGCGCAGAGGGGGGGCTGAATCATCGGAGGCCTCTCTATTCCATCCCTTCACACACGTGTATGATGAGATGGGGCTGTTTGCTGCACAAAAACTGTTTTTAAATGGCAGCAATGCAAATGCAAAATAACCCCGTGAAGAGAAACACCTGCATCCTTGTGTGGCTGCTGTTCGCCTCCACTTCACGTGTGACTAATTACCGTTTGTGACTGAAGAAGAATGCTGCAGTGATGATGATAAGGAGTCGGAGGAGAGGACGCCTCTCCTCCGCTAGGGACGCTAGTGTGCACTCCTGGGGGGGAAAATACAGATTGCTTTTTTGAAAAATGAGCGGAGAGAAAAGACACTGATGCTTGCATTTAGTGAGGACTCTGTAAACAGCAGCGTCTTGCTAACAAACACTTAACGTCAGCTTTCAGGTGGTGGTGCAAATTACTTTGAAATAACTTTCTGGTTGGTGTCACCAACGAGAGTACAGTCGAGTGTCGGGGAAAGATATGTTTCAAATTAATTTCTAATTAAACCAACCAGCCAGCTCTACGAGGCGGCTGTGCAGGGATTTGTAGCGTTTTTTCCTGACTCATGTTAGTCTAAATCCAACTAACCCCAATAGGAGACCAATGTGTCTCCTGTTACACCGACAGTGAAACTGAGAACAAGATGGGCTTCAGATTTGACTGATTACTATCATCTGTCTTTGCTCAATGAGCTTCCCTGGACAAAAATCTTTCCATTTAGTATCGAACACGTCGTTTTGCTGTCTTTGGTAGTGTTAAAGTGCTGTCTTTATTGCTCCCATGTGAACCAGATTAATCCAACTTTAGTTCTGCTTAGAGCCGCAACTAACTATTATTTCCATTATTGATTACTCTGCCGTCAGGGAAAAAGTGACAAATGCCTTTTACATTTTTTGCTAAGCCGAACTTGATCATATTTTTGTGTTTTTGTTAGCTTAGAATGAGCCCTTCAAATCTACATAGGGAGCAGGTCCTATTCACGGCGTCCACCATGTTGCTCCGCTATGTTTCTACAGTAGCCCAAAACGGACAAACCAAACACTGGCTCTAGAGAGAGCCTTTCTCGTTTTTTACGTTACCTGAAGGTAGGGATGCACCGATACCAGTATCGTTCCGATTCTGTGCTCATGTACTCGTACTCGCAAAACGGCTCCGATACAACGGCACCGATACCACTTTACGGCGGCTTGACATTAACCTCTCGTCACCATCTTTCAGGTCCTCACGCTCCACCTCCCCGACGGTGCGGGCGAGACGGGCCGGTGGTGCGCCCGACCCCGCTGGGCCGTGATCCCACCTCAGCCAGTGCACGCCAGCCCTCACTTTCATTGCGCCACGGGGTTTTGCTTGCACCCTGACTCGTGCGTGTGTTAGACTCCTTGGTCCGGGTTTCAAGACGGGTCGGGTGGGTTGCAGACCTCGCCGCAGATCCCTGGCGCCTTTTTTACGTGGGCCGAGCCCCGCCCTGGGGACACGACGCGGTTGGGGCGCACTGAGGACAGTCTGCACCGGTCGACAGTCGCACCGGGAGCCGGGGGCCCCGTCCCTCCTCGGCGGGGAGAGAGGGCACAGCGAGCCCTTTGTCCACGGTGCGGCGTGGTCCGGGCGGGGAGCGCTGTAAAGCTGCGGCCGTGAGCCACCTTCACCCCGAGCCTTTCCAAGCCGACCTAGAGCCGGTCGCGGTGCACTGCCTCGTATGCGGGACTCCCCAGCCTGCCTTGTGTCGCTCACACCCTCCAGCTGGATGTTAACGAGGGTCTTTTGGCACAGAGAAGTACTCGTATCGGTACTCGGTATCAGCGAGTACCCAAATGTAAGTACTTGTACCACTAAAAAAGTGGTATCGGTGCATTCCTATACCTGAAGGCCACCGTAGTTCTCTGAACTACATGAAACTGTTTTAATGTGAGCCGCAAAAATGTAAATACAGATCCCACTGTTCTGATTGCATAAATAATAAACTTTTTTCACTCAGATTGTATGCATATAGCGGTGTTTTCTTTATACTCTTTTACAGTTTTCATAAAATTAGATTTAAAAAAATTGCAATATATCCAAATATATTGAATCGTATTCCCTTTACGTATCATATCACCAGATTCTTGTCAATACACAGCCCGACTAACTTCAGTGATGTGTTGTGTGACAGAGCTGCTTTAAAATCTAAACATGTCCTCAGACGTGTCACCTCAGAAGTTCATGCGGAGTAAATGTTCAAAATGGAGAAACCGCACTTCAGTCGCGGTCGCTACAGAGCACTACAAACAATACTTAAACACTCCTGTGTTGTTGTTTTTAACCGTCTTTCCGACAGATATTCCCACATGACTCGAACGCGGCTTAACTGTGTTTCTTTCTTTCTTCTTCACTTCCCGTCTTCTCCGGCGTTATTGTCTCTCGCTTTAGACATTCTCACCTCTTAAGCTCACTTGAGTCTTCCTGTCGCAGCTCTCTTGAGCACATACCCAGACTGTCATACAGCCACACTCTCCTCCTGTGTGTGAGAGACTGCCTGAGGTGGTGTTTATCATCAGTTCAGATGATAAATCCACTCATCTGTTTGTCTTCTCGGCTCCTCCCCGGTGTTTTGCATCACATATCGTCATATGTTACTTGCATATTGTCAATTCCCTGTGCATGTGTGCCGTCCATCTGGAGTTTGGATCATGTGATCGACCTGCTAAACCTCATTTACAAATCTGCATTTCCTTTACATTAAACCAACATGGTCTCAAGTGAATTTTATGTGAAGATCCACCTGTTTTTAACAGACTGAATATGGTGTATTACTGGATTAGCTTTGGCCTGGGTGGTAGAGGTTTGTTTCTTTCTCTTGTCTTCTATTTTATGTGCCATCTACGCACTGCATTCAATGACACCATCCTTTTTTTTTAGCATTAGCAGACGTGATCACAGGTTCTGAGACATATGGGACTCATTACATGGGTACAGATGTGATTTTGCACGCGTATTACACGGCCGAATCTGTGAAACGTTTAAAATATGTGTTCTTCTGTGGTGTCAAAATGTGCATTTGACACATTTTTGAACATCATCCGTAAATAATAAGCTTTTACCGGTCCCTAGTTCCCTAGATATTGACTGATATCTAACTGCAATTTCTTAAGAAGTTTCTTACAAAAGAATATGTAATCTATTGTTGATAAATGCAAGGAAAAAGGGGACACTGTTCATTTGGTGCCAAATCCAATCAATTTGCAGCATAAACTTTTCTCATTTAAGAACTGGATTAAAGTGCACATGAGGTCATATAAATGTAAAATACACATACACATATTTATATGTAGGGCTGAGCGACTTGGACAAAATGTTCTATGTAAAGGATAATGTACAGCAAGCCGGTCATTGTTGTGAAATAAACCACTTTGTGTCGGGGTCCACTGAAGCAAAGCAGAGGGGTCTCTCATCACTCTGAATGGGTTTTATTCCACAACAATGACCCGCTAGCTGTACATTATCCCGTTTATTACACGGCTACTTACTGAAGAAATCAATATTTTGACACAAAAACGGTCCACAGACATCAGAACTGCGCCCATAGCAACGGTCTGTTATATATAGGTGATTTCATATCTCGATAACGATATATATCACAATATAACATGTTTTTTTTCTGGTAATTCAATAAATAAATAATCTATATGCAATGATATCACATAGTAAAGCCTATATTTGTATACTTCTGTGTGAATTAAAAAAATGCAAATCACACTGAGTGGTAATGTATAAACCGCAATCTTCAAATGATGATCAGATTTTCTGATAAATTTGTTAAAAAATAAATAATAAATTATCAATTTAGACGACATAATTGCGTATCACGATAACTTGATATACAATTTCATCAGCATTGATTCCATTGAAAGACGATAAATTATCATATTGAAATATCGCTCAGCCCTAATCTATATAATATATGGGCTCTGTAAAATACAGCGTCTCTTAAATGTAAAAGAAAATATGTAAATTATTTTAGATCATATCTTTCATAAACTCACCCTCATATCTTTTTCAGATATTTTGTGAATCTTGTCTGTTTGTCTCATCTGAGCATCATAGTGGGGTAATATTATTCTCCTATATATGTAACTCATAAGACATTGCTGGCTGCATTATGATTAAAATAGTCCCTATTCATATCCTCATTCTTACTGTATATCTATTCTATTCTGTTTCTAGTTCTTTTCCTTTGGTATTTTGTCGCCGCAACAGTTGAATTTCCTCAGGGCGATCATGAATGTTTCATTTCATCTCATGTCATCCTGCTCTCTTCTTTTCCTCAAAGTTATCCGCTGCATTCTTTTAGTCTGCAAAGACTGAGCTGCAGTACAATGCTGCTGCTTCAGAGCCGGCACCCGCTGTGCTCTCAGATCATCATGATGCTGGGTTTCTGTCTGACAAAGCAAGGGGTTTGGGCCCGAAGGCTCAGTGATCCTGAGGGGGGAATAGTTTCAGCAATAAACTACTTTACTACAGCGAAGCAAAAAAATGTATGTACTGTATGTGTGAGACTGCAGCTTCTAAACAGGCTCACACAACACTTATAAAAATACTTTCTGTCCATTCAAGATGTTCAAATAGCATCAGTCATTTCACAAATATCAGCAGTAGCACATTAAGACTATTTGTATGACATGAAAAATTAAACATTAAAGGGGCACTCCGCTGATATTCCACATAAAGAGCGGTTTACTTGTCATGTGAACTGCTACTAAGTCTGTGAAAACAGTTGTATAATGTCCTCTGTGGCTCTGTGGGAGCTTTGACTCTCTGCCCGAACCAGGGTCTGAAAAGTGAAGCCAATGCAGAAGTGCCTTACTTCTGGTTGCAAAAACCAAGATGGCGACAGCCAAAAACCAAGATGGAGACGATCAAAATGACAAACTCAAGGCTTCAAAACAGCAGTTCACAAACCAATGGGTGACGTCACGGTGACGTCACGGTGACTACGTCCACTTCTTATATACTGTCTATGGCCCGAACCCGATCGGTTCCGACCCGCTGGTTTCAGGCAGAGCCGGGCTGTAATTTCTCAAAATTGAATTGGGTCTTGTTTGCGCTAATTTTCCAGTGTTTCTTTTAATTTTCTGCTATTCGTTCACTGGCGCCTTTTTTATTTTCAGTTGAGCAGCAGGAATGCTTTGTGTTATAATCAATCACCAACTGTGATGCATAATTTGAATATCGACATTTGACCATTGTCTTGTTGATTTTGTGACCGGTCGGTCCGTCCTCCACACAGCGATTGCCTCATTGACGTTATGGTTCTTATAGCATTAGATTTAAATCAAAATAAGTACTTTTGCTTTTCGCTTTGACATCAAATCTTCTCCCATCGTCTTGTCTGACAACTCTCTCTCGTCCCGTGATAAGTGTGTGAAATCAGACTCCTGCTACACTGTGCTGAGACTCCGTACAGAGCAGATACTTTGCCTTTCATTGTGTTGTGTCCGTCGTCCGACTATGTATTGATAACACTTTGCTGATATGCAAAAATGAACTAAATGGGGTTTATTTCTATATAAAAAAAGCAAAATGACAGTGGGGCGGTGGGCAAATAATGTAATCAATGTATGCCTAAAAAACATTAAACACCGGTAACACCAACTACCAAGGCAAAACTTTTTTTAGGTGGCTAAAATATGTTTTGTAGGTCCCTCGTCCACAGCAGTTCATTACTTTGCTCCTGTACTGGTTCCTGTGCGTTCCGACCGTGATCTACTGTAGGTAATACACTGACTACGGATAAGCACCTCATACAACCCAACTTCAAAACACCTGAACTATCCCTTTAACGGCCTAGCTCTATAGTCCACAGGGTTGATGGGCTCTATATCACTATACTGCATGACTTTCATAGAAAAGTAAATAGCAACCCCCCCGTCCCCCACACACACACACACACATTTCCTAGTCAAAACAACCACTTCATTTTGTCATTGAGAAGCTGCAGTCTGAAAATCTCATCATATGACATTTCATCCTGAAATGAGATATTCAGTGTTTGAAAAAGCAAAATGCTTTTGTTCTTACAAAATGACTGCTGGGATGAATGTAACAACATCATTAAAATCTGAATATTTAGACTTTAATAGGACCAAGTGAACACACATATATACTGTATATATATATTGGAACAATATGATGAGAGCAAGTTAATGATTCCCAAGTAATGCTCCTTTTTTCTCTGGACCTACTGGGAAATACTCAACGATGCCTGGAACAACACAGGATGTTTTTGCAGGCCCAAATGCATATTTGTGTGTTTCTACTCGCAGCAGGTATAAGACTTAATCCTCCCTCGCTGTTGTTCTCATTAAATTTGCCATTTCATGTCATTTAGCCCAGGGAGAGGAGCACCTAATGATTGTTTCTGAAAACAATTTACAAAAGACAGATTGTCCTGATATAAGAAAGAATTTTTATCCCCAATATGTAAAGAACAGCCCCGAGGCTGCCGTTTACTGCGTGCATTATGTCGCTGCTTCTTTTCCCTGCAAAATGAAAGTAGTTTCACTCTGTGTGTGAGAGGTGTGAAGAAAGCCTGATAAAGCAAACACTTCCTTGTTCTCCTTTCATGCTTATTTGTACAGACTCCAGCTTTACAAAACAACTTTCTTTTTTCTTCTTTTCGCCCCAATCCATTTCCTTTTGAGTGAAGCCAAGAAAGCGGTCAGTGGCTTCAGTGGAACCAGTGCTGAGGGGGTTTTGGGCTCATTAGCCTCTGGGAGACTTTGTGCTAATGCTCTTTTTCATTATTCTCTAAGATTATCAAAAGCTACTCGGCTTGTTTCATCACCGCCGTGTCTTCGTGTTCACTTACAGATACAGTTAGAGCCCCTCTCTAAATAGGGTCTGCACACACACTGGCTGACTGGCTTGACTTTGTTTTCTCTGTCAGCAGTCACTCAGAGATGAGAGAGAGAGAGAGAGAGAGAGAGGGAGAGCTGAGGGAGAGAGAGGCTGATAAGCCAGATGAAAGCCGTTGGAAGAAAAAGAGGGAAATGGACGTATAAACTGCTCTTGAAGGAAAATGTTACGATTAGTAATGTGCCTCCATGTGGTGATTAAGAGGACCCGGGGGTGGTGAGAGTGGTGGGAAGCTCAGGGGTTAGTTTTGTAGGAGCGCGGGATCAAGGCCAGATTGACAGCTCCCCAATTCCCCGTCACCCCGACTCATTTCCTCAATGGTTCAGCACTCCTGACTGCCCCCCCCCCCCCCCCCCCCCCCCCCCCCCCTCTCCCGTCCCGTCCCGTCCCCCCACCCTACCCACGACACACACTCGCAGACACACTCTACTACACAGAAAGCCAACGCTCATTATCACCCATGAGCGCTCTGCAGGGTTTCGAGGGTCCTTTCTATATTTCTATACTCCATGCTCCAGTGTCTGAGTGAAGCCATCTGCTCGCGGCTCCTCCGACTCGGTACTGGTTTCTCGGGGCTTCTCTGATGCTGCTCGGCTCTTAATGGTGGAAAGGTAAAAGTGGGATGACATGCTAATCGTGTCACTGTCACTCACGTGTTTAGATAGTTAGGACAATAAGATGTGATGGCTCAAGTTCATTTGAACAATTGATGTTGTTGATGCAAGAGGAATAGGGAGGCGAAGTCCCGCCCCCTTCCGGTGGACCCCATGGGACCTTATTTCGGAAAAAAAACAATAATTGCCGTTTGTTTTTGGGATAACAGTCTGTCGGACAAATGGGCTTTTGGCCCAATGGTACTTTTTTTTTATTGGGGTTTTTGGAACAATGAGCCGTCCCCTACTTCACTACATCTCTGAGGGAAATATTGTACTTTTTATTTCACTATTACCCAATTATTGGACAGCTTTAGTCACTTACTTAAGTTAAGATTTTTGCATACAAAACATATGAAGGGCTTATAAAATATAATGATTTGTTATAAATTAAACTAGCCAACAGAATATACGAGTAAAGCTGAAACGATTAAGTCAATTATTCAGTGAGAAAATGAATTGGCAACTATTTTTGATAATTTTTTAATACAAAGATGCCAAACATTTCATGGTTCCAGCTTCTCAGATGTGAGGATTTGCTGCATTTCCTATTTGTTTTCAATAATTTCGAGGTTTGGATGGTTGGTTGGACAAAACAAACATTGTGAAGGTGTCACTTTGGGCTCTGGGTCATTGTGACGTCATTTCTTACTTTTTTCAGAATTTTTACAAATGAAACAATCAATTGATTATAAAAAATAAAATAATCAGTTGATCAGTACTTTTACTTTTAATAGTTGTAGGTACATTTTTCTGATAATATTTCTATACTTTTACACAAGTAACATCTTGGCTTTTATCTGGAACAGAGTATTTTTTACAGTGTGGTATTTGTACTTTTACTTCAGTAAAGGATCTGAATACTTCTCCACCTCTGGTTATGTATTAAAGCTAGTTAAGTAGCTATAGGTGAGGGAGGTCAAATCAAGAATCTTTCACGTGTCATTTCACCCAAATCACAAAAAAAAAACAAAAAACACATTTTATCATTTACCCTCAGTGATATTTGACAGTTTCTGGTTTTGTATGTATTTTTACAGAAGTTTTGACATAGTAAATATTCTGCTTCCATCACAATACAATGTAGACAAATGAAATTGCTCAAGTTGCTTTTAAACAGCAAAGTATTTTTCCAGAAACAATGTCCTGATTAATCAAGTTAACCCACCGTGCTCTGTGTTTATAGTTTTTATTGGGACTATTTCTTTGGTAGAAAGTAGTTTAATAAAAATTGTTCACATAAAGTCTAGGTCCACATGTAATATGTGCCCCCTGGACGGGACATCTGATCCGACCCTGGCATTATCAACACGACAAAAACATTCTTCACTCCCTATTTAATTACAGTAGCTCTATAAGGCTAATGTGTTTCTCCCAGTCGGCAGCTTGATATAATGTTAAGACTGTATGAGGAGCGAGAGCCAATCTGATCCCCCGTTAAGAGGTTGGGTCTTTAATGGGAGGTCACTGTCTGCGTTCTGCCCACTGACACAGACAACCTGAGCAATAAGAGATCTTTTCTTACACTCCCTGCAAAGGGCTCTGTGTTGGCAAGATGCCCGCTGCCTCACCTTGAAAGGACACAGGGTTAGCTCTGTGTAGATAGGAGAACGGTGTAGTGCCAGTGTGGGAACAGTTTTCTTTGTCATTCCTTTTGTCTTCATGTACACCCATTTCGAATGTTATCATCTGATTAAATGGCCGTTATCAGTTGTTATTATTACAATTCTAATGCATCAGATGCACCAAACTGCGAAAAGTGAAACTTAAAAAACAACACGTTCTAACATTCAAACAATAAAACCACTTAGTTTAGTTTAGGGATTCAAATAACTATGTTTCAAAAGTAAAAGTGAAACTTAATGTTGTGAAAACAAAGAAATCAACACGTTGGTTTCACACGGGTTGCGAAGCCTAGTCTTCTGGGTGCAAGTCCTTTGTTTTGTGTCCCATCCATTGTTCCTAACGGAGTTGTATTGTAATTATACTACACTACCTGACTTCCGACTCTGCTCCTGTAATTATTACGATCGCTTCTTTTGGTGAAGTCAATCGATGATAAGACCTACTAGTGGGTGTAGCATGCCCCTTCTGAACCACATCCATGAGACTGATAACCACCATAGACTGTATATAAGAACTGGACGTAGTCACCGGGACGTCAGCCATTGGTTTGTGGACTACAGTTTTGAAGCCTCGAGTTCGGCATTTTTGCCGTCGCCATCTTGTTTTTTTGCAACCAGAAGTGACACAAGATGGTGGAGCTAAGTACAACCGAACACTGAGTAAGACATTTTTAGTCAACCAAAAAGGTTAATTAACTTTCATGAACTGAAAACCCACTGTGAAAGGGTTAAAGTTCTGTCAATCACAAGGTAGCCACGCCCTAAAGCATCCCCTGCTTTATGGTCTATTTGACTCTAGATGGGACCATAATTTACTAAATGAACATCATGCTGTATTGAAGAAGACTTGAAACTAGCGATTGAGACCATAAACTCATGCTTACAATGTTTAATTAGGGAATAAATCAAGTGAGAAGTAGGGTCATTTTCTCATAGACTTCTATACAATCGGACTTCTTTTTGCAACCAGAGGAGCATTGGCTTCACTTTCCAGACCCGGAGGGAGCCCACCAATAACGCCCATTTAATGGGCTGATAACATTCAAACCGGGTGTCCTGTAATTCTTAATGTTTTCTTGGAAATATTCAACCTTAAAAAGTTGCAAACTGAGATTCAGTAGAGAGTGTAACTGTCAGATGATGGGCCAAACATGTTTATCCACATGCAGCAACAAAAAATCTAGTTATAATTTTGGACATACAATTGTTAAACTTTGAAGGTGAGATAAGGCTTATTTTTTGTGCCAAAGAAAAACAACATACCTGTATTGTCCTTAGGAAGCATGAACCATACAGCACACTGTGACTCTGTGAACATGTCCTGATTGAAGATCAGTTTAAGGTTGGACCTTAATTTCCTTCTGTTTTGGAGCTGTTGGCCCACCTTGTTATAGAGTGTATTTCCCGTGTTATAAAGGCCAGATGCCAAGTGGTACTAAATGAAGAACAAACTGATGCGTTGGCTCGGCGGCCCAGCCTGGATACTGCTCCTTGTAAAATATTGGCAGCTGTTTTGAGTGTGTGAATGTTGAATGAGGATGGGATGTGCTGTCAGGTGGGCCTCAGTGGTCCGGTCCGAGTGATGGATGGCGAGCTTTAAAATATTATCTGAACAGCAGCTTAAGTGTCATAATGGATATTACCACGTCATAAACTTTCATTCCTTGTTTAATGCTCCGAAGACAGACACATAAGCTTCTGCGCATGCCTGCACTGATGCCCATGTGAATGGTGCGCCGCGTGTCCATATGCACAGACTTCATTAACGTGCACACACACTCACACACAGGCTCTAGTTAACCTCTGCAGAGTCCCAGTTGCTTTTTAACTCAGCATCCATGGCCATGTGGGCTGTGAGCACTGGCCTCTATATTGGCTACTATTAATATGCAGCACAAATTCCCAGCCCTTGTAATTCTTTACCCTTGCTCTGCAATCTTTTAACTCCTCCCCGGTGACTCGACAGGCCTTCACATCAGATCTCTGCTTCTGTATGACCACGAATAAGCACCTAATTATCAGCTTATATTGCCCCGTGAAGGAGGTTATCATCCGTCGTCAAGGCGGGCGGGCGGCGCAACATGTCGGGGGGTGGGGGGGTAGGGCTGACATTGTCGTCCCCGTTGTGGTTTCTGAGGGCCCTTGTGAAGGTGTCAAGGCCGGCCCTCTGAACACAAGAGTGCAAGTGGAGCAGCCCCCCGGCTGCGGTAATTAGAGGCCCTGCCATAGAGCCTATATCTCAGACACATTCGTCTCGCCTCCTCACCCACAGTTGTTTTTGGCACAACATCTCACGAGTGGCTGTCCACGCCGGGCGCAGTTGTTGCATATTTTGTTGCCTGGTGAATGGCTGTAATCTGTGCTGTATTAATGCCGTCTTGAAGGGAAAAAGGGGGTCGAAAAATATGAAGTCATTGAGCTAAAATGAGTGTAAGATTCAGATAAATCTGCCCCTAATTAACATGTAAGTTAATTAGAAAGTTTTTGGGGCGCTGAGTATTGGCAAGTTTTTTAGTGATTCTTGAGGTCGTAAATGAAAATACAATTAAAACAACTCATGTAAGCAAACATAATGGGATGGTTTGGTTTCCGTGAAGAGATACCTGAGGGATCAGAAAGCCTTGTGTGTTTTTTATTTTTCTTCAAAATGTGAAACAAATAATAATTTTTCAATTTCACTTTCTGTGCACTGTGGAGAATGCATTGTGACTGCATGAGTTTGTTTGGGCCAACGTCTTCTGTAGTGCTGTTGTTGTTTTTTTCTTTCTTGTTCTAACTAAAGCATAAATTGAAAACAATATTTCCCCTGATTTTTATTTTTTTTTTGTACATATGATGGATGCAAAATAATAACACTGTTGCCTACTTTTCTATTAATTCTATGGTGTATTAAAGCAACCCACACATGATCAGCAGTAAAATCGATCTGCGCTGGCTGTGCAATTGTTATCCTATTGGGAGAGCTATGGAGGATGGAAGCTGCCAAAATCAAAAATAAATAACTTCATAAATAAATTAAATTAAATGTATCAAATATAATAGTAAAATTGTTTCAGCTCTATTCTCTTTACTGAAGTACATGTCAGATGTGAAAACATCTTAATCCAAAGAACATAAAGAAAATAATACAGAAATAAATAATTCTTGGGATGCACAGGGAAAATGATTGATAAATAAATAAACAAATATATGAATTAAAAGATTTTATGAATACATTTAAAAATACATTTTATATAAAAAAATATATGCAAAAATAAATAAGTAAATTTCAAAATAAATAAAAGGGAAATATAAATAGGAATGCAAATAAATGAATACAAAGGTAAATAAATAAAGAAGCAAATTAAAACAGAAATATCAATTTCTGTCACAATTGATCAATTCATTGATGCCTACATTTATTTTTAAAATAATTTTAGTACATTTAATGGCATATTAATTAATTTGTCGAGTCATATATTTATTTAATTTTGATTTTGGCAGCTTGTGTCCCCCATAAAGTTGGTGTGGCGCACCATCGAAATTGCCACCGAGCGCTGCGCTCAAAGTTCAAATTATTTCAACTCTGACCTCGGTTGCTGCTGACCTTTCAACGTGCAACCAATGAGATAACAGCTGCAACTGTTTCTGTTGCATAGAAACAGTGAATGGCGTTACTTGCGCACTTTTCAATGGCATATTTTACCTGCGCTGTGCTTTGTCTCTGCAAGGCTTTACGCCCTACCTTGCAGTGAGGGAGGAGCAAAAAAAAGCAATTCCTCATCATGTGAAAGCAGCTTCACAGTGACAGTAGCTGCTTTGTGGTGCATGTGTCACAAGTTTACCTGTGTATTGCATCAACAATGGTGAACCTACCTGAAAAGGACCTTTGTTTTATCTGCGTAGAGTCATTGTTTATGAAAAGGTTTGAAATACATTTCCAAATGAACATGCTACACAGCTTTGAAGAACAAATGTAGACGTGTCATTTAGTCAACTAGCCTCTGCTAGATATGTGTGTGTACATTACATGTGTTGACAGTGATAGTGAAATGGGTTAATAGGAGGATAAGAAGTTATTTTTATTGGTTTGCACAGAGCTTTATTGGAGTAAAATGGTATTCTCTGTGTCCGACATTACAGGCATGGACGTCTCCTGAATTGTGTTGAGACAAACGTTTAGACGCCTTTCTTCTGCCGAGCCACCCAGCAGCACACACTGTATCTCATTCTGATGAAATATGGTGTTATCTGGCTGTTATTACATCAGCTGCTACAAACCTGTTAGAGAGGATTTGATATCTTCCAGTTGTAGGAATTGCATTAGGTCATTGAACCGTCAGACATACAGTATGACAGTGGGACGCTCTGGTTTTATTTTGGATCTCCTCCACATGGTTCTTGTTCTGAACATTTGTCATTCAGGTTATTCTGTCCTGAAAACACATCAGGGGACTATTTCATTTCACACACCTCCTTCTTTTCTCTATGGGAGCCAACAGCTGGCTGAGTAACAGAATGCCTGGTAGGTTTTCTCCTCAGCTTGACCTTCCCTGTGCTTTAAAGCTTTTAGCCTCGACCTTTGAACCTCTCTCATGTTTTCCCTTGTTCCCTGTTCGCTACGTGATGCTGCTGTTGTGTTGAAGGGAACATTTGACCTTGGTGAAATCATTACATTTAGTTCCCCTGTCAAGAGAAGAAAACTCTTCCTCTTGTTGTGCTCATAACCTACAGAAACCCTCTTTCTCAATTCAATACTGTTTTCATCTAGACCGCAGTAGGGCCAGCCCTACAAACGCAAAAGTCTGTCACTTAGCGACTGAAGTTGAACGATTGGTCGGCCGAGTGTTGGAGTTTCCTCATTGGCTGTTGCTCTTTCAAAATAAAAAGGCGGGAACAGTCCTTTGTTTACGTTTTCAGGGGTGGCGTGTCAGCGGTTCCACTCACCTGCACCAAGCCCCCCAAGAAGAGCTCCGGGGTTTGAAGCAAACTTTCGTAGTGGCCAAACGGCGGTACTACAACTTCTGTGTCCATCACGTGATGCCATTGGGCCCAAAAATACTTTTTCCCATAGATTTACATTGGGAAAGAGACGTCTGTAAATAAGCGGATCATTTTTTTCGAGGTAAATCAACTTCCCAGTACGAACACTAGAATAGCCCTTATTTAAATCATTAGGTCCTAAAACTTGTATAATGCACTAATAACTGAATCCAGAGTTATTTCCCTTCCTCCGTTCATGTGAATGAGACCCAGAGCGAGGCAGGGAGGCGGAGTTAAAGGAAACGCTACTGTGCCTGCTCTATGGGCCCAGCGGATGCAGAAAATCGCCAGATGATCTCTTGACAGTTGAGCCACAGACTGGTTTTGACCTTTTTTGAGTCTTGTTTTTCTGATACAACCTTTTCTTGGTGTGGCGTGGTAAGACCTGTAGCTTATTGTGTTTAATTTGAGTTAATTATTTCACACATCGTAGATGGATGTTGCAGTCATTTTGTTGCCTCTATGACTCATCCCTACTTGTGCTATTGTTACACTACACTCACCGCTATTCCATAATTGCCACTTCCTTTTCAGCAAAGGAAACAAAGTCTCACTTAAATGCTTAAGCAAACTAAAAGAACCTCATATATGCTCACGCTGCAGCATGATTGAGCGACATTCGTTTCTCATTTAGCTCAACAGTTACAGATGTTGCGGCTTTTTAAAACTATAAGGTGCATGAATATTCATTCAAAGGGGTAAATGTAATCCATTCATTTGCAGTTATTGGCCTGAAACTTGCTTCGTGCGGCGTCTTTTTGAATAAAGAGGCGCATTTAGAGGCTTTTTTGAAGAGGATGAACACTTTCTACACTTCTTTCTTCCCTTCCCTCTCCCTTCCTTCCTGCTTTTCTTCCCAGAAATTGAGGTTACTCTAAATAACTGCGGGCTTTATTTCCCTGTGTGCTGCAACTAAGCAGCTCAAAAAAAAAAAAAAAACTCTACTAAAAGATTGAGGAGCAATTATGTCTGCATCTTGGACATTTGGGTAATAATTCTTTATCATAATAATGGACAGCACTCTCTCAGCTAAGCCTCTTATTACGAGTGCTCATTTAAATGTATATGGTGCCGAAGGAAGTGCTGCTTCTAATGTGATGTAAAGCCTCTTGATGCTGAATGCCACTTTGTGCTACAGTTCTTCCATGTGCGGCTGAGTGGTGTCACCTTGTGCTGCCACTAGAAAAGATGCTTGATGCATCTTCAGCCCGAGTGGGGTGAAAAATAAAAATAAAAAGTGAGAGCAGAAGACAGAGAGGGGCTTAGAAAAAGGGAGTAAACGATGCTACCGGAAGGAGAGGATCAAGTGTTCCACAGGGCATCTGAATCAAAGCCCTCTCTTCTCTCCTCTGCAGAGCGAGAGGGGAGGTGTGAGCTGTAATTAAGTCGAAGCAAAGGCAGTGCGACTCCCTCCGAGGAGCACTGATCTCTTTCAAAAAGGGGCTCTCATCGCCACGGTTACAGTGCCCTATTATGACTTGAGCATATTGTTTGTGGGCGCAAATGGGGAGTGTGCGCACGCTGATTTTCAAGTGCTATTGTGGAAACAGCTGCTTGTGTATTACCTCTAACTTTTGGCTCTCAGACTGGAAGCGTTTCTGCATATTCTCAGTACATTAAACTTAGCGACGGTGCCAGGTGGTTCTGTCTTTGGCCTGCAGATGAGGCAGAATTATTTGGCCCTGATGCAACAAGGTGCTCAGAACACAAATTCTGCTCCGTGGCGACTCAAAAAACATCACTTCCTTGAGACTTTTTAGCAGCACATTCTTGCGACACATTACAGCTGGGTATTGCAATATTTTGGGTATTGCAACCATTGCCATTGCAATACCTGAGTTTCATATTGGCTTGATATTAGCTCACCAAAAATACATTGCTGTAGGCCAATAAGTACAAAGAAATTGCACTACATGAATGGGAAACATACTGTTTGCCTGCAGTAACAGTGTCAATATTAGCGCATCTACAGCACTGGAAAGTAAAATGTCCCGTACAGTACATGCAGTAGGCCTATCTTGGATCACCATTGCTTAAAGGTCCAGTGTGTAGGATTTGGCTGTATCTACAAGCCGACGCGAAAACGCGAATGTCCCTCTCTAGAGCCATTTGGAGCAGAGCCAGTGCTTGTGTGTGTATGTGGGAAGTGAGTAGTGAAGCGAGAGAGAGAGTGGCGGCGATGGGAGAGAGTAACATTATCGACTCCGGTCAAAGCAGGAAAAGTTAACAGTGTTTGATTTGTCCATTCTGGGCTACTGTAGAAATATGTCAGTGCAACAAAGTGGACTCCGTTGAAAGGGCCCGCTCACTATGTAGATATAAACGGCTCATTCTAAGCTAACAAAAACACAACAATTCTCATTTTCAGGTGATAACTTATTAATATTATATTCCATTTCTGCCAATAGATCCCCCTAATTGTTACACACAGATCCTTTAAAGTTACTGTGATGAACTTTTAACTGGTTTTGGAACAGTCTCAATTTAACATTGGTGCCTCTATATGACCTACATATGTAAACGAGACCATCAGCAAGAAGAGTCGCTATTTCTATATTCTTAATGCTCATCATTGGTGCCACCGGGTTGGATTTGGCACAAAATCTGGCGCCGCGGACAGACCCAGATCCGGCGTTGCTGCCGCCTTCGGCCTGCAGTTGGAGCTCCAGTGGGAGGTGTAGAGCTCCGCGCACGGCAGCAGTGGCTCCTTCTCCAGCCAAGTGCAGCGTTTCACCCCCGCTGGGAGCCAACACCAACATATTGCTTGGCACGCTGGAGTGAAGGGAGGCACGTAAGAACCAGAACCAGGACTGCGTGGGGCAGACTGCCAGACCCTGCTGCAGTAAAATGAGAGGTTTTCGAAAGGGACTACCGCTTTTGCCCACAGGGACCGCCAAAACCATCACAAAATAATTTTTATGTTATACAAAACTGGCTGATCTCTATCTCTCTCAAACATCATTATCACATCTCTCTCAAAAAGGCAGTATTAATGGGGTCTTAATGGGGCATTAATGCATAATAGTGCAATAATATATAAAAGTAAAACACTCACAAGGGCCATTTTTTCTGAATTATGAGTACTTTTGACCTGACAAAGATCCAAGTAGGATCGAAACGTAGTCAATAAAAATGATGGCATGGAGTAATGTGCGCCGTTCTGACAGGCTTGCACCTACGCAATGTGTGTATAATTAATCCTCCTCTACTTTTATTTGACATTTTCAATGCAGGCGTATTTTTATATATTGCAGCATTGCTTCTTTTACTTAATTAAATGATCTGAATACCTCCTCCACCGCTGATCATCTGAAGGCCGGCCCACACTAAAAGACCTTTCAAACCTTAACAGATGTTGTAAATGTGAGAGACCCCCACACATAACAACATGTTCTGTTAAATTGAACTGTTTTGTTGGTGAGTTGGTGAGCAACGATTTGACCAAAACAACACTCACTAACAGATTCATTCATGAACAACAAGCGAAATCTCGCAAAATCCCTCGCGATAGTGTAAACAAAGATGGCGACAGGCAGGAAGAATTAGCGATGTTAGTTTTTTCACTACTTTGTATTGAAAATTCATGAAGGGGAGGGAGGAAGTCATGGAGACACGTTAAATAAACACTTGCGTTGTTGCCACAAATTAACAAGTTGGTCCTCCATTTCTGAACTCCATCTTACTACTACTTTATGCTTCGCGTTTTGCATTAGATCACGCATTAGCCGCGGCCACCATGACGCCAGTGGTTGTCCTTCTTTCTCCAGTCAGCTTGGTTCTCTATTCGTTATCGTTTTTTCCTACGTCACTGCGTCATCGGCTGTCCTCGGGGTTCCCCAAATATCGAACGTGTTAAATATTAATATTAACATACCTCTCAACACAGGAATATCTGGAAAGATAATCTTTAGAACCATCAAAAAATCAGGGCTTTGTGGACAGACCCAAAATCGTCTCGATTCCCGTGAAGTGTGTGCCCGGCATTAAAGAACTGTAACTGGTTGAGATCAAAAATAAAAATCACAGGCTGCAGGATCCAGTCAGAAAGATAAGAACACTCTTTGGATCTGGTCTGGGAATTAACCTGTACCGTAGCGGCACACTGTTTGCATACACATGGAGGTATGCTACAGTGCGTCGTCTAGCCTTTTGCCTATTGGGATATGGATGGCAGGGAGGCTGTGCAGTCAGAGCCCTAATGGAGGTCAAGGCCCTGCAGCTGCCTGTAGCACCCAGGGGACGAGCTGCAGCAGCAGTGTTGAGGCCTGTAGAGCTCTGAGGACAGAGGATGGGAGGGAGTGTAGTCATCTGTACCTCTGCATCTTACCGCTTGGTATTCTGGGCACGTTCCCTTTTATTTTTTTTTGTTAAACAATATGTAAAAATAAATAATACAAACTTGACTTACCGAGAGTTGTGGCCGACCACCCGCGGTGAACACCAGGACTTGCGTGCATAACACATTCCGCAGAAAGCCGCCAATAAATAACCATCACAGTCTTTGCTGCAGTAGAGTTGTTTCCTCATTTGTAGTTACACATGAGTGAGTTCTCAGACTGCTCGGAGCGACTCTGAGCATTTATTTTTTCCGTTTGATTGTATGGAAATCGACATCAAAGCCGTCGGGGCGGCTGGTTGTCGTGACATCATGCAATCAGGCATGTTGTGTAAATCTATGCACGGCATTACCATAACCGCATATATCATCCAGGCAGAGAGATGCGGGCTGTTTTTGAGGCATTTTAAACGTTTTACAATCGGATGTGTTTGATTTTAAGTGGAGCCACACCTTCTTAGAAAATCCCATTTTTTAACATCATTCATCATTATGTTGCTTTTAATTTGCAAAGAGGAATTTAAGCGTGAAGACGGTAATAATTTCCAATATGAATACAGCACCACTAAACAGAGATATAAAGCTTTCAACTAATGCATTTAGGTCAGTCCTGACATGAATATTCTTCTGTTGTAGGGCACAAAAAAGACTTGACACAACCACTTAAAGTGGCTTTCCACATGAAGGGAAGAAGTGTCTCCTCCAGCACTCTTGATTAAATTTTCATATGTAACAGAAGTGTGAGCGTATCTGTCATTTTCCTTCCCTTTCTCCGTCAGTGAAGAGGGCCTCGCGCTGTAATGCAGGTACTGATGAAAAAAAAAAAAAAGCCTCCGTCTTGTTAATTAGTGCAATTTGAGCCTCATTGGACAAGGTCTGTTTTTATTCATCAACCTCTATTCATGCGCCCATCTCCTCATGACATCTCTAACAATAGCATTAACTGGCTAAGCAGTTCCGATTGCGGGAGATGGAGCCCGGTCATTGATGTCTCTGTGGAGGGGGGGGGGGGGGGATGGAAAGATTAAATGAGAAATGAAAAGAGAGAGTCTGGCCTAATGAAAAGTACCCGCTTTGTCCACAGCGGGAGCTTTGTGGACTATCTTTTTCTACCTAAACAAACGGCTCTTTCTCTCCGCCGCTAACTAGTTTTTTTCTATCGCGCTTGCTGGTAAATCATGCAGCCCTTTAATCTTGAGATTTTTTAACCGATGTTAAAAATGTGAGAGAGCTCTCAAATAACGACATGTTATTTTAAATTTAACAGTTTTGTTCCTGTCGTGTGTGGAGAGCAACGATTTGGCCCAAACAGAACACCACACTAACAGATTCATTCATGAACAACAAGAGTCCCCACTAAAAAAAAAAAGGAAATTTCGCAAAATCTTTCGCCATCAAACGTGACTTTAGTGTAAACAAACATGGCGGATGACGGGCAGGAAGAATTAGCAATGTTAGTTTTTGCACTACATTGCACTGAAAATTCACGAAGGGGAGGGATGAAGTCATGGAGACACGTTAGATAAACACTTGCTTTGTTGCCACAAATTAACAGGTTGGTCCTCCATTTCTGAGCTCCATCTTACTACTACTTTATGATTCGCGTTTTCATGATTCCATTTCAACCAACATAACAAATAGTGAATACTGGAGAACATTGTCAACCCTGACTTTAACATACCTCACACCACAGGAATATCATGCGAGATAATCTTTAGAACAAACAATTGAGGCTTTGCTGAAGATTGTCAGGAGAGGGGGATCAGGCCCAAAATCAGCTTGATCCTTGTGTAGTGTGTGCCTGGCATTAGACTGATATTTCAGGAACAAAACTGTGGAAATGCACCCATTTTTCACCCTTTTCTAAACCGGAATCTAGTTCAATTTAAAGCACATCAGGTAATCGATGACCTTTAGCAACCTCTAATCAAATTCCTATCCAGTTCTCTGGTGCAACTCATTTAGCTGCGTGTATCAACAACCCTGTCAACCCCTGCAGGTAGACGGCGCTTACTTTGTGCTATGGGGCAGTAAAAATCTATTACCTTCTTAAAGATACTGAAAGATGTTAAAGAGCGTTATTGGCCTCTGAAAGTACTGGCCTCGGCTACTGGGATTTTCCCCGAGTTGCAGTTAGGGACTGGAACCATCATGGACCAGTAATGAAACAATTTCACACAAGAGCATACGCCCTCCGGTGCCAATCTCGCCTACCACTCCCAACTCGTGCGTGCAGTTAGAGGGAAATTAGATTTTATAGATATATATATATATATATATATATATATATACTTTACCGTTCACCACTGTGTGTTCATGTTGGCGTCCGCCCAATCTGGCGTATCAGAATATGGCCGAGAAGAGTCGGACAGGAAGGAAAGACGATGTGCATGAGAAACATGGCTGCAGCTTAGAGGGAGACATAGTTCATCCTCATTTAATGGAGACTTATGGCCAGGTTTGTCTGAGGTTGGACAGACGTATAGGCATCGCCAGACCATTTACTGTCCTGTAAAGGTCACAAGAGCACCGTGGGTTCAGTCCATCAGTCCTAACATGCTTTGATATCTCCAGTCAAATCCCCCATATCATGATAAATGATGATAAATGACTGCAGCTGCAGCTCCGCCAAGTACATTTTGATCGATCTCTCCTCACATACAGTAAGCAGTCTGTTTACTCACGCAGGCCATTGCAGGCGGCAGTCTCAATAAGATCAACCGCTGTGGTCTTCTGTCACGCGTTTTCATTTAGTGTAGGGCTGCAGCTAACTATTAGTGTCATTTCACATCATCTATCGATTAATTTCTCGATGATCGATTAGTTGCTTCGTCTATAAAATGTCTGAAAAATGTTGATTAGTGTTTCCCCAAAGCCCAAGATGACATCTTCAAATGTCTTGTTTTATCCACAACTCAAAGATATTCAGTTTACTGTCATAGAGGAGTAAAGAAACCAGAAAATATTCACATTTAAGAAGCTGGAATCAGAGAATTTTGACTTTCTTTTCTTAAAAAAAGACTCCAATCGGTTATCCAAATAGTTGGTGATTAATTTAATAGTTGACAACTAATCGATTAGTCATTGCAGCTCTAATTAAGTGACTGTTGGTTTTTATATAACAGAGAGCCATAAATCATTAAACCAAGACACACCCCTTAATCAGACGTTTGCATATCAATGCAATTTCACTGATTGCCCATGTTGCATATAGCACTCATATTATCATTAATTTACCACATGTACCTACAAACCATCACTGGTAGGGATCGATCACTTCAAACAACAGACAGATGATCAATGATATAGAACATGTTCAACCCTTGCATTTATTTTGTTCTGTTTATTCTGTGTCCTAACATACAAAACACAAAAAGAAAAATATATATATATATATATATATATATAATAATCTAGCATAAAAACAATCCTAAAAAAAAAGTAGAGGACGCAAAATAAAATGAATTGAGAAAAAAACGTATAAACAAATTAGAAATTGATCAATGATGCACCGTTTGTGCATCCTGCATTAGATCATGTTTTCAGGAAACCCACGAATGAACCCCTCATCTTCTCAAAATCCATAATTTCTCCCTTTATTGCGAATGCTTATTTTTCCATAAACGGTGAGCTTAACCCTCCTTTACGTTCAGTATCTGACACATGTAGTGAACGCTCTCATTATCCACTTATTTTTTATAGCACTTGAATGGAAACAGACTTTAGAAGCTGCTTTATAATAAAGGATGACATGAAAAGAACAAATACTTGGAACTAAAATAATGCAACCAGTGTAAATTTAAACAATTGACTGTAATACCTACACAGAGGTAATTAATAAATGAATAGTTTCTAAATGTACCTGTATACGTGTACAATACAATGATCATGCACTCTTTAACATCGATCTTAAAAATTGGCTAGTAAAACAATAAACCTCCCTGACAGTGTTTTGGTATTTTCCTTCGTCTCTCACATACATTTTATTCCCACTTCACTCAACGTATCCTCCTACAACGGTTTGTATGATATCTTACGAAAAGTTATTCCTAATTTTCGTGCGTTTCCTACGAATGTCTAGCAACGTGTGACGCATTTGTCAATTTCCACTCCAGTCTTTTCAAAATACACTTCACAGGAAACAACGTGGTTAGGTTTAGGCAACAAAACTACTTAGTTAGGTTTAGGAAAAGATGGTGATTTGGGTTAAAATAACTCTTGAAGAAGCGTTACTTAAGTACGGAAGTTACGTGAGGAATAAGATTGACTTCTGGTTTCACACGGGACACGAACGCCAGTCTGCTGGCTGAAAGTCTGGTGTTTTTTGACCCACCCATCCACCCAGACCTTCTCCCTATGCAGCTTTTTTCACTCTTTATACTTCCTGGTTGACGATTACGTGGATTACAAACAAATTGATTTTGTGGGATATGTATGAATTACAGTGCATTACTTTTACGTATGTATAGCTACGAATTGTGTATGAGAACAGCATGCTTCACTATAGCACAGTTGACTCTCTTTAGAAAACCATGTGTATGCATGAAGTATGTCTGAAGTGCACTTATTTTCTCAGCACTTTCTGGTTTTTATAAATACTAGTTAAGTTTGGTAATGTAGCAATGTGCCAATAAAGTCAAGGGAGAAGTGAGTAATGAGTAAAGCATGTAAAACACGTCTGAAATATTCATAATATCGGCTTTACAAGTGTTTTTATGACAAAGGAAATGAACTTTGTCAGACCTGGAGGATCCACAGTGGGTTGCAGTGTTGTAAACATAACTTGTTTGTTGACAAGAAAACTCGACAGGGCGGCATTAATTTGGCGTATAAATGTTTTTTATGTGTATGCATAATTTATATATCTGGCCTTTGGTGTCTGCGTTTCACTTCTAGTTGGTATAATGATGCAGGTTCAGGTTGAAAAGAATAAAATTCATTGAATATTTTTGTGCATTTAAAAAAAGGTCAAGTTTATTAGACATCCAAATATTGGCTCTTTGTGATTCTGGTCTGAATACTGCATATTGTTTTTGTCAATCAAAGACTTGTATCGGCTGAACCCTGCAGTCTACCAGGAACGTTGTTTCTCTTTAATAGGACTACTCCACTCTTTTACCGATTCTTCTTCTTCACCCCTCTCCCTCTCTCGCACTGTTCCCCGTCCACCTTCCTCGGTACGGCTTCAGAAAAAGCACTGGCTGTTATTAATGGTCTATGAAGAAGTGGTGTTAGGATTATTCCTTTGCTGGCTCACTATTGATGAGCTGTACAGCTGCGTCTCCACTTCCCCCCCATCTCCTCCACTCCCCCCATCCGTAAGTAAACTTGTCAGGTCTGATGCATTGCCTGCACACGCTCAAATGCAAATCACGCAGCAGCGGAGCTTTATCTCAAACCAAACAAGAGCAGCGGCAGAACATCCTGGATCCTCGGTCCCAGCAGAGCTGCTGTTTCTGAGCGGCTCTGATTAAAGGAGAGCCAGCGGAGCTCTGCTGCCGGTTACACAATATTAGGGTGGTTTGCCATGCCTGCGGAATTTGCCTTAATGCAATGAGAAATGAGCTTAACAGATAAAGCCGACTTATCAGCACAGGGCGGGATTTTTTGGGCCAGGTTTCACTCAGTCAAGTTTAAGTTTTACGTAAGGGGAAATTATAGTGGCATCTGCATTCTACCCTTTTCCCACCAAAATTAAAGCATATACATGCAGGTTTTTTAAACACAGGAAAACCCGCTAAAAATAGGCGATATACTCCTTTTCCATTACGAGTTTGCCGGTACCGTTGCACTGGCCTTTCTTTTTTCTTTTTCCTGCCGTCTCGTTCGACGTCACGGATGCGGTGGCCGGCACTGGAAGCAGGGTTAGTAAACAGGGAAAATGTTACGCTGGTTACTTCTTCTTCTTTTTTTATATCTGTTACTTATTCAGTCTCTCTTTCAAACTTTCAAACCAGAGTTGGTGATTGTTGGAACAGTGGAACGACTAACAAAGAAGGTTTTGATGAGTTTTATTTTGTTTCTGCTGAGTTTGAATGAAGTGTGTTTTACATCGGGCTGTCGCAATAACAGCAATACTGCAATACCGTGCTATTGACAAGTCAACCGCAGGGGATGGCAAACAACGTTTTTTCTTTTTTTAATTCTTTGCAACGGGAGCGCCACGGTAGTAGCGTGACGAGGTATTCTGCGCCGAGCGATGTACGTTTGGTGTTTTTTTTTCTGGTCGTCGCGAGTTGAAAAACTTTGGGTAAAACTCTGCGCTCATCAGTGTCACTTTTTACCCAGCCGTCCAATCACAATGGAGGAGGGGCGGGACAAAGACCAACCGTCACATCCTGGATGTAGCTACAAGTGAAGAACAACAACAACAACAGTGGAGGAGATATTAATACACGTAGACTGTCCTATTTTCCCTATGTGCTTCAGCTTTCCCTTCATCCAGAGTATGTCGACAATCGTCATTTTTAATTTCTGCGGATATTCCGTATCATAGCAACCAGATGCAACCAAAGCGTCTCAGCTGACATTTCCCCACTGTGTTCTGCATTTACCAATAAACAAGTATTTCAATAGTATCTTTATTCAAGAAGCAACAATATACCTAATAATAGCATAACAATAAAGCATATTTGTATAGCACTAAAATTAGGATAAATTAAGTCATTTGCAAAAAATTACAATAATACTGCATATCCTGCTGTTGAGCCAATCATTATCACCGCAGGGGAAATTCCTTCAGAGCGACAGCCCTAGTTGTACAATGATCAGCAAGGTAAAATGACTGTTTTCTGAATGGAGTCTGGTGGCTTTGAGGAGAGCATATTTATTTTATGTTTTGCACATTAATATATTATAATAATTGTCCAAATCTCTGTTGATTTTATTTATTATGTATTCACTTCAACGTGCGTCACATTAGCGTGTTCACCCGGGTGTCATGTTTCCATCACTGCCGATCAGAGCAGGAGCCGATAAATACTGATGACTACTGCAGAGTCAGCTGTCCCAGGATTGATTGAATTGAACGCCTATTGTAATTGTAATTCCCACTGAAGACAAAAGCCAGGTGTTAGTGGGTGTTAGTGGTTTTTTTTCCAGTGGGAAAAGGGCTTTAGAAATAGCCCTCACATGCAGGGAGAAATGGTATTCCTGAAGTTTTCCTTGAAACATCAGAAAAGAGAGCAGCAATCATAAAGAGGGGAGGTCCAAGAGTCTCCTTTTAATGGAGGATTCAGCAGCATTGAATTCATGTTCTTCAAATGAGCAGCGAAAGGCAAATCGTTCAGACTGGCAGCCGTCCACATATAGCTGGGATTTCTCTTTGTATCTGTGAGAATCAGCCGCCGCTCATGCCCTGTTATCCATCTTCGAGTAATTGCAAATGAGTGTCTTTGTTAAATCTGTACAGTATAGATGATTGAAGCCTATCTGAGAGAAACTACACTGGAGCGATGTGATCAATCGAAACCCATCCTCGTCTCAGACTTCTTTGATTACCTCTTGGTGTTTTATATAGCTTTTTGAGACAAAGGGAAAAAAACAACTTGTTTTCCACTTGTAATACTGTAATCTGTGATTTGTTTTCATTATCTCCGCCCCTCTTTGGCTTTGCTCTTTCTCTCTTGTTCTTCTGTTTGAGGGTCTCTTCACCCAGCCCACTGTTTTCTGTCTCGCCCCTCTAATTTATTTCTCCCTCTCCAGGATAAATGCTATGTAAGAGGCTTGTGTTTTTCCTCCCTCTCCATCACAACGTATATATGATGTGCCGGCTGCGCGGGTTATTATTCCGTGCCTGTACTGTAGAGGCAGGCTGGACGGTCGTATACCCGGGTTCCATCACAAGCACTTCAGGCTGGTCTACACCATCTCCCATTAATCTCCCTCCAGGGCCTCTTCTGGCTCCCTCACAGCCACTTTGTGCAGCAGAGTTATGCTCTCCCTGTTACTTCCTGACTTTGATCCTACACAAACACTGCTAATAGGATTCAATTAACTGGAAGGTATTAGACTCCTGACTGGTTTCGAAAGGCATCTCTTTAGGGGCTGGTGCACCTAGACTACAAAAGCACAGCACAGTTTCTCACTCGGCGACACCCTGTTCACTGGTGGAAACGGCAAATGTGGTTTAATACTACGAGTCCCAGAATACTCGGGGGGTGATGATGATAAAAGTCGACTCGTGTTTTGCTTGTTAAATGCTTTTAATGTCAAGCTGCAGCAGTAGGAAATGTTCAGTTTGCATTAGCAGTAACTTAAAACAGCATTTTGTTCTGGGAATGTCAACACAGACACCCATTTGTAATACTGCAAATATATAAATATTGCAATACTTTCATCAGTGGGCCATGGGGCTCAATCAACATTGTGTTACTTAACATTTATTTAAAAGAAAATCTGCTAAATAATTACTGTCAAACCACATGTTTCGAATCTTATCAGCCCATTAAATGGCTGTTATCAGTTGTTTTCATCACTACATTTATAATGCTTCAGATGCAGCAAAATGGGCAAAACGATCGCAGTTTTGAACACGTGGCTAACGTCGTGAATTGAAACAAAACTATTGGGTACGTTTAAGAAAAGATTATGGTAATGGTTAAAATAAGTAATTTTGTTATATAACTTAAGTAACGTACGCAAGTTAAGTATGTTTCGTGTATTACGCAAGTTAACTTACGTAGGTCTCCTGGGTGAAAGTGTTTGTTTGACCGATCCATCCATCCTGACCTCCTCCTTACGCAGACTTTGTCGCTCTTTATACTACGTCACAATAACTACCATTAGAAGTCACCGGCTAACAATTTTGAACCTCCCTGCGATGATCCAGATTAACAATACATGATCACGGCCTACTGAGACAATTAAGAGATAGAGTAGGGCCATATCACCTCAAATCTATGCTCCCGATGACAACTGATAACGGCCATTTTAATCGGCCGATAACATTAAAAAGAAGTAATTAAATGCACAATGTCTTTTTGTTATTTGGGTGTACCAACCCTTTAATAGCTTAAAGCCAAGGCAAATAAGGCATTTCAAGCATTTGTTGAAATATATTTATGACGCTTTTACTGAAAGTCATTTTGGCTAAGGCTAATGTAAAACTGCTGAAATGTTGATATTCAGTATGTTTAAATCACAATGCTGGCAAAACAATGAATGTATCTACTAACAAGTATTGCACTGTAAAAAAAAAAAAGCTAGCAGAACTCAAAATTGTAAGGTAACAAACTTCAGCAGAATTTTAAGTTGGGCAATTAAACATAACATTTTAAGTTTTGCTTTTGAGTTTGCTCAACTTTCAATTCTCATTTCTGTTAACTCAACTCAAGTTGCAGTAACTTATAATTTCATATTGTAACAACTTTGAATCCTTATTTCCGTCAACTCAATTCAAGTTGCAGTAACTTATAATTTCATATTGTAACAACTTTGAATCCTTACTTCTGTTAACTCAACTCAAGTTGCAGTAACTTAAACCTGTACATAGTACCCACTTAATTTCAGTTGAGTTAATTTAGTGGAATAGGTTAGAGTAACTTCAAATTGTGCACTGCAACAGTTAAGGTAAGTCAAATATATAAATTAGGACCAATAACTACCCATCAAATGTATAAATAATTACAGATGCAACATCTACCTTCAAAACTTCTTTTTTTAATCATTAAAACACAGCCTATCCAATCCTTTAGAACAAGGCCAAGTAACTGCTGAGACCCACAACTGTCCCAGTCTTAGCACTTAAATAACATGAAGCACTTAAGTTGTGTTTTAACATTATATACTAGTATGAATCACATATTGAACACCATAATACAGTGAGGTAGCAGTTGTGAGCTTAGCAAGATAAAGTTAAAAGGGAAAAGTCAGCACTTCGACAGTGAGACTACTAAAAACAGTACACTCGTCTACGTAAGGGATAATGTACAGCGAGCCGGTCATTGTTGTGAAAGGAACGTTGAGCGGCATCGCACTGAAGGGGATTCTTTCACAACAATGACCCACTAGCTGTACATTATCCCGCTTATTACACAGTTACTTACTGAAGAAATCAATAATTTGACACAAAACGGACTGTCAGAGTCTAACATCAGAGCTGCGCCCATAGCAACGGTCTGCTATAAAGAAATAACAGACCGCAGAACGCCGTGATTGACCAATCAGAATCGAGTATTCAACAACGCCGTGTAATAAACCATGATAAAATACAAAACATAAGAAGATTCAGAGTTACCACAAGAAGTAGCTCATGGGTTGAAATGGAACTCCAAACAGAACAATTGTGATCCAGAACTGTCAATCTAATAAAACTGTTTAACAATAAAATACCAAGGTAGCCCAATTGTGTGTGTCATCAATTTACACACTATTCAATCTTAACATAAGTAACGTGGTTAACAATATCCAGTAAGGTGCAGGATAAATGTATAGGATAAAAGCATTCAGGCACGTTGGAGCGCAAGAGATGGGCAGGTAGGGAGACATAGAAGAGGAGTTAGAGGTAGATAAGAGTTTGTGAGTTGCAGAGAGACAGTTATCGTGTTGGCTGGACAGAAGGGGAGAGTTTTAGAGGTCAGAATTTGAGTGAGAACGGGAGAATATGCAAATTAAGTAAGAAAGTTAGACAAGTTAAGGTGACAGATTGAGAGAGGAAAGAAGATGGCGAGAGAAATGGAGAAACAGGAAAAGGGAGAGGAGAGGTGGAGAGAGTGAACTTAAAAGCAGAAGAGGTAGAGGGGGATCCATCTCAGGCAACAGAGATTTACATCATTCTACAAGGGGCAACAGGAACCTCTGCAATTCAAAACTGTCCCAGACCCAACATTATCAGCTAACTCGGTGGATTCACTGAAGGAGTTTGTTTTTGAAGGATCGGACCCTTGCAGAGAGATCAGTTCCAAGTTCCATGAAAACTTTCTGAATGGTTTCGAATGTGTACCTCAGTTCTTTTGGGTACTGGAGGTTTAAAGCGTAGATCAGCCCAAAGAGGTAAGCAAAAGTCGTTGGCAGGTCAGGGAGATCCTGGAGGACGATGTCTTCTTCTACAACAACAGCAACATTAATGACTGTTGCAGGAGCTGAACTGTCATCATCCTCCAACACAGTGAGGATACCCACGATGAGGCCCTTCATCTGCTCCTCTTCTGGGTCAGTGGCCTTGTGATGACAGACAGAAAATGAGTGAAGATACTGTCTCATATAAAACTAGACAACCTAAGGAATCATCTTAGGGTTAAATATTTCCATCTCATACCCCGCAACCAAAGATTTAACCCCCATATACATGAAAGAAATTACATCAAGTAATAGCCAGCAAAGTACAACTCTTTAAGACGCTGTGGGCATTGGGACAGATAAAGAAAACAAGGAGGACACTGGGATGGATAGACTAGAATGGGACAAAATGGCAGAGAGGCAAAGGTTGAAGTCAAAGAGAGTCTATTTTTAATAACAGAATAATAATAAATATTTACTTTTTCTACTAATAACCACTCACCAGACAGTTCCTGAACAGCTTCTCATGACTGTCATGGAGATACAAGGGGAGGCCCTTCAAGGCTGCAGTGTGTCGATGTACTGTGATGTCAGATGTCTGAAACATAAAGGGTTGGAAGAAAAATTACACCAAGATGTAACTAACATGAAGAAAGCTAAGAACAAACATGGAAACATGCTTCACAGTTTGTGTTAAAGCTGCATTTATTTTTTTATTTATTTTGCCCACTTAGGTGCAGGACTCAACAGACTGAAACAATCACACACTTGATATATTATGGCCTTATAAGGTTGATTATGTGGCAAACAGCTGTCCTCTTCCACATCCAGCAAATACCTGTTGAATGAAAGTCTAAGATTTACTCCTTTTAACTGATATAAATAGCTGGCTTTTTAGCTGTTAGGTGTTCCACTTTCTTCACCACCTTGTCGCTATCTTTGTCTGTCCCTTAGGTAGTGTACAGTGGGGTTATTCTGATGGTTTGTCACTATGAGCAACACCTTAAATTTGACCCATTGTTTATTTAAAAATATTGATTAGTGCAGCTTTATAAAAAAAAAAAAAAATCCTTTTTATACATTTATTTCCATAATGTCAAGAATAATGAGATTATTAAGTCTAAAAATTCACCTCTTCATCCAGTCTGTTAAGGAGTTGATCCATCTCAGGCGGGAAAGCTGTCCGCCTAGCCCGATAGAGTTTAAGGAGCCTAGGAGTGTGCTGATTAATGGCTGCTCCGAAGTTGTCTATTAGGTCCTTGTTGGTGATCCGAAGAAACTCTTCCCTGATCTGTTGAAGAACAGAACAGCAAACGTAAATGTCAAATACAAAGTCAATACAATTTCAACATCATCCTCATGTTAAAATATGTATTTTATTAACCCTCATCCTGGGGACCACAAGAATAATCTACTGTAAGAAACAACCATCATAGCACCATGTTAACTTATGCCATCTCAAAACATTATTGTGTGTAATTAATGTCATCTGAAGGATGACATTAATTACACTAATAATAAATTAGGACCCATGGCAAACATTTGATTTATCTATTATATTTTACCTATTTTAACTGCATAGGCTGCAATTGGGTGCTTTTGGTGGGACCCCCAAGACCCCAATACATTGGTATTTTTAAAAATCACTAATTAAAACAGAAAACAATGATATGAAGTCATAAGGAACAAATTGATTGACAAAGTGATGAAAAATTTAAATGATAGAACAAAGCATGTGAGATATGACAAAAAGTATACCTTTGGGGTCTGCCAGTACCCCAGTTGGTAGGATGAGGGTTAACGGAAGTAAACAACTTCAGATTCTTATTTTGCAAAGACTAAATCTGAAACACAACATAATATATTATTTGCTCAGCTGCTTACCTCTGCCTCGTAAAACAGAGCAGGCCACCGCTCCTGAACCTCTGACACCATAGGCACTAGCTCCACAATCTCCTTGCGCCTCAGGGAGAATGTCACCTCCATCTGTTGCTTTATGAGTGCAACATTCTTATTCCTCTTCTTTAACTCCTCAACCAGAGCTAGTCTTTCCTCCTCCAGCGAGTCATCAGTATGGGTATCTGGGTGGTCAGGAACATAGTTAATCTCCCCTCGCTTTGCTCTCTTCAAAGAAGGACCTGCACCATCATCTTCACCGCTTCTTCTCCGGTTAATGCTGACCTCAATGCAGCCTGCGTTACGTAGCTTGGACCTGTAATTACCAAGTTTGTATTTTATGCTCATTTTCCATCCATCATACCCCGTTACACTGCCCGGTTCTTGAAGACAGGGGTGCCTATTGACGAGAGCAGAAGCAACAGACTCAATCTATGAAGAGCAATCAGTATACTCACCATTCTGCGTCCCTTCAATGCAGCAGGCACACTTTTGGGGTCACCAGTATCTTCCCTCCCACTGTGTATGCAGTCAATGGATGATGGTTGTTGAGAGCCTCAGGATCGAAAATCTCAGTGTCTGCATAGATGTTCTCCACAAGCTTGAAAGACCTAAAATGCAAAAGGACATCATCCAAAGAAGGTGTTTTGATGTCAGTTACTTTCTCCACATGTAACACTGGCTTGAAAAGACTTTGGTTATCAAATTGGCATGCCATCATCTGCTGGTGTTTTGTGGACAGCATGAGAAGCACATTTTTTGCTCAGTCTTATTGAAAAAAGTGTGTTTTGACTCAAACCTCATTGTCCATAATTCCACCAATGGACCAAAGCAGCAAAATCCGGAAAAGTTTCTGTGACTGCATTCATTTCAATCTGAAAGACAAAGGTGACAATTTGCTGGAAATTAGCAAAGCAGGCAGTGGAAGAGTAATTAATGATGTGGTTAATTTCTCTCAAACAGGTTCTTAATAAGTTTTAAACATATCAATTTAATGTAATTGTAAACAGTAGACTGCTCTCTGGAATTGACAGTATTTTGACAAATTTAATACAATATTCTGTCCCATTCATTTGGAGTTATGAAGTTATAATTTTTAGAATAGCTTATGCAAAGAGTCTGCACATGGCTCTCCACTCCTCCACTCCTCCACTCAGACCTCACAAGCAAACATGGAGGTGCAGAGCCAAAATGGCGGTGGCTAGCCGGGCTAACGGTGCTAACAGAGCTAATATAGCTAATAGAGCTAACAGAGCTAATTGTGGGGCACACCGTAAAAACAAGGCCGACGGACGCTCACCGACGGCCCCAAACTGTCCGTCGGTCGACCATCGGCCCGTTGTGTCAGTGCATCTGAGGCAATAGTGCTGAGAGAGCTAATAGTGTTAACCGGAGGGGGACGGAAGACGGACGGACGGACTTGACTGTGGCCGCTACGGGCGACGGGCCTTTGTACTTGAGGAGGTCTAAACTCTCCTAGTGGCCTTCTAGTTAAGACACGAAGCATTCAGTTAACTAACGGACACGTCAGTTCAAACAGCATCACTAACGTTACTCACCTACACTACCGTTACAACCAGTTACTCACCAACACCGTCTAGAAGTCACCACAATGTCCCGTTAGCATTAACAGCTTAACGGTTAGCGCAGTTTAGCCGTTGACATGTGGACGCAGCTAACTACCCCTCTAACTGTAATACTGTACCGACACGTTACCGTGACGACACGTTACTGTAACGTTACATCACATTAATACCATTCAGACTAACCAGTCAGAAAAAACGTCCTCCCTGTTTGAAAGCTTCTGGTCCATACAAGCCTCGCTAGCATCAGCTAGTTGCTAGCTGTCCTTAATGAAGCTAACGTTACTAGTGTTTACGTTAACTGTTGTCATGGTAATATCTACCGTATCTGTTAATGTATCACACCATATAACTCTGAATACAAATATGACACAATTTCAACTATATCAAACGAAAAATAAGTTAAACTTACCTGTGTGGAGTCAGCATGGAGCTCCGGTGCAGACAGACAGACTGGGGGGCGGAGTACTTCAAACTTCAACTCTGAAAGTTGTCTTTCCCTCCATTCACAACAAAGACACCAGAGTTATCTGAACTTTCGCCCCTTGTGTTGACTTGCAACCTACAGTCTGTGTTCACAACTGAGAGATAGACGTATTATGAACTCATTTAATGGTTTTGACGCCAACTTAATGTCTGATTTGCTGGACTGACTTATATGTTTGACTCAAATGTTAATAACGTATATTTCAAAGTCTTAACAACTTGAAACGCTTTGTCATGCCAACAAATACGAGTTAGAGTTTTTACAGTGCGTGTGTGTGTCTATCCAAAGGCTGATATATCTTATTCTTCTGTGCCTCATATACTCAAAGGCAGTCCCTAACAAATGCAGTATTTCCTCCTGTTTGAATAGAGTTTGCTAAAACCAACAGTGCCCAGCTGTTTGAGGAAATTACTGAGCCTTTTTTTAGGCATTAAAATATACACGAAGGACTCGTTTACAGTTCTTCAGTAAGAAAGAATAGTTAAGTGGTTAAGTTTGACCATCTTAAATAATAAAAGAAAGTCAGAGAAAAGACTAATATTGGGTTTCCCCCTCAGATTTCTGACGTACCATGGGGAAGCCTCTGAAACAGTATTTAGACCGTCACTGAAAGCCGTATTAATGAGATTTTTAGCTGCCTGACGGAGGCTTTGCTGGCTGTTGAGTAAAATCCCCCCAACTCTACGCCGAGGATTTCTCTGATCAGCGGTCTCATATAAAATTAGAAACAAGAAAACCATTTTATTGCTTAGTTATGTGAAATCTGATGAAACGCTGCAACAGATTTCAGATCGGAGCATTAAAATGACTTGGATATGAACCTCTGGAAGTGGATGTGGATAACACAAGTTAACACAGTAGGAAGGTACAAGTTAGGTGGGACTGTCAACCGACAAAGTCTCGCTACTTATCATGTTTTCTTTGCCGGGTAGAAGAAAAGAGCGGTGAAATGTGCTGAAGTTGAGACAGGAGGACAGGCCTAACACAGATAAAACGTTCCAGGCATGGTATCCAACGACAAGCTACGGGTCTTGTTTGGCAAATTACCTCTCCTACCTTTCAAAGAGGAGGAGGGCGCCTCGTTCTTTGCACATTTATTTATTTCTCCCTCTTTGTTCTCTCCCCCGAGAAACCTGTCAGCTGTGACAGTGGCTCACTAAAGTTATCTCGGGGCCCCGTCGTCCACGTCTCTAGGTGTTACCGCTGCTCTGCATGGCGGCGCATTGCTCGGGGAAACTGTGCCGAACGAACGGCGCCGCGCTATCGCCTCCGATAAGCAATTAGCATTCTCAGAAGCCGCTTTCTCTCGACTTATTATGATGTGGAAAATTTCGAGCAATCTTTGTCCCTCGTCGGCCAGAGTCCCCGTTGCTGTGATGAACACAAATAATTCATTCCCACAGTCGTTACGGCTTTAGCCTGTGTGACATTGACAGATTCATTATAATTTCATTCAGTTTTAAGTAAACATCAAAACAGCAAAACAACCTCAGCTAACCACACACACACACACACACATATTGGATGAAATGCACGCGCACATCAGTAAAAATTCAGCAGAATGCACGTGGCTTTTTCTAATTACATGGGCTTGCCCTCCCGCTGCCAGAGAAGCTCATTTGGGCACTGAGAGGAACGCGTGCGCTAAAAGCAAAGGAGGCTGGGAAGGATGAGTCTTAATGAGGGGAATCAGTGGAACGTGTCTGATGGTGACATTTCTTCCCGGAGCTGGAGGGCTCTCAGTGAAAGGCAGGCCTTCACCGAAGGGCCTGCTCCACCACTCAGCCCTCTCATCCTCAGATAACCGGGCACGGAGCAGAAACAACAAGCAGCCCTCACACAGGAGGCAATTAAAACTCTGATCTGCTTACACACCCGGAAACACTCGCTTGGCTGCAGGCGGAGGGGAAGAGGGCCGGGGTGCTGGTGGTGGTGGTGGTGGAGGCGGTGGTGGTGGTGGTGGGGACGTTCGCTGGTTGGTGATATTTCTTTTGTCAGCAGGAAGGGCGAAAGCGGCGGTTCAAAATTAGCAGTCTTAGTAGTTTATTTGCAACATACATTATTTTTTTTTTAACTTATATGTTATTAAAGAAAACAGATGGAGCTTCTAAACAAAAAGCAACAAACGGGATGCTGTAAAGTAGAAGCTGGCACCGAGTCAGAGTAGCTCACTGCTGCCCAGCGTTAATGCGATCTGTTGGTAAATGGAGTCCTGGGACCGCAGTGGGCTCATGGCGTTAGATAGTAGGAGTATGTTTGGAGTTGGCTAAAGCTGCAAAGGCAAGATCACTTGCTATAAGGGCTGGGCGATATGGAGAAAATCAAATCGGTATCGATATAGCAACGATATTGTAGGGTTGACCATTGGTGAAAACATTTACACAATGAGATTTTTGATAATGATCAGTAATATAACTATATATATATACTGTATAACTAAATGTGTAAAGGGAAATAATAGAACAGCTAGAACAGTCTGGTAAGTTCAGAAAATGATATCACTTTACTGTAAAACCAGGAAAAGATAACACTTATGCCATATCACAATATTCGATTTAATTGACGCTGACATGTTTGATCGACGAGCATCCTCCGATCTACGATCGCCCTGTTTAAACTCTCTCATCTTGTATTTCACATGTTGTTTTTGCTTTCTGAATAAATCTCCATGTCCTCACAGCGTCGGGGCGCTCTTGTGGAACTAAAAACGATGAGTTTTGACTCATTATTTTTCAAGCAAACACTCTCTGGCTCCGGCTTGTCCCTCTTTTATATCATTGCGAAATAAATATCTTGTGCTTTGGACTGTTATTTGGACAAGACGAGCAATTTGAAGGGGTGGGGGGCTCTTGGGAAATGGTGATGGATTGGTAGATTAAAAGCGTCAAAAGGTCAATAAAAGAAGAAAACAATCACTCGCTCCGGCTCTAATAGGCACATTGTGTCTTAGCCGTGCGTATCAATAAAACATCACTCTATGGATGAAGACAAGTAGGGCATAATAAGGCACACACACACTTGCATGATGTTCCTCCCGAGTCCAGACTATTCATTTTGTTAGATTTCCTGAAGTGCACCTGTGATTTCTGACCAATTAAACAAGAACACACCGTTTTGTCCCCGACTGTAGCTCGACAACGGAGCTGCTGGCTTTAAAAGCCTGTGGTTTGTGTGATAATGGCCCGGATAGTGAATGCAACCATTAGAGGCCAGACAGGGTTGGGTCACCTTCACAGGCTAAGAGCCAGGCTGTTGTTGTCCGCCATCAACTGAAGAACCCCCTCTCGCCGCTCCGCCATTATTCCTGACTATTTGGGTGACCTGTGGCTGTTGTGTCATTTCCACACCACAGGGCTAATTGCGCCAAATGGCGGTAGATTTTTGAGGAAATAGATGAGAGAGGCAGTCCGTGCTGACCGCCCGGTGACAACCATTAACTGTAATTTAGTTTATAGCTTCAAAGATTCTACAAGACTTGATGTATTAACACATTTAAAGTGAGCCTGTGGTGATGTAAGTGAGCGATCATTTCTCTGGTGAATAGGGACTACAGTATGATGCATTCCTCCTGGAAGCAAAGAACATTATAGAACTAATAGCTACACGTTTTTTAATTACTTTCTCCTCTTCTAACACATTTTGTTCTTCCTTTCGCTGTAGCTGGCTGCACCTTCGATGAGGACTCGGACCCTGGCTTGTGTGAATACCGACAGGGACAAGACGACGACTTTGACTGGCAGCTGATCAGGACCTACAACTGGCCACACCCGACCCCGGATCTTCTACGAGGTAGGCTTCGTTATAACAGGCCAGAACGCGCCACCTTGGTGGTCTTGTAGCATAAAAATCCAGTTTCAGATACTAGGGCTTTGAGAAAATATTGATACACGAGTATCGCAATATTATGTTTTGTGATTCTGTATCGATTCTCCAAAACGCTGTCGATTTTTAATGAACTTCTTAAAGATCTGACGCTATTCGATCTTTCAAAAACTAGAAAACCAAACCTCAGGAATCCATTGGTACCATGTCATAATAGCTTGTCACAAAGGAGGTTAAATAAAGCTCCAAAGTAAAGCTATATTTTGGCGAGGAAAAACTGGCACGGCCATTTTCAAAAGGGTCCCTCGACCTTTAACCTCAAGATATGTGAATGAAAATGGGTTCTATGGGTACCCACGAGTCTCCCCTTTACAGACATGCCCACTTTATGATAATCACATGCACTTTTTGTCAAAAAACATGTCGTTTTATGCATGCAGTGTTATTTTTGCCTATTGTGTGTTCTTTACACTATGACAGTTTTCCTAAAATTAAGTAAGTATTGCAATATATTAAAGCATTACCCCTATTTTATGATATGTATTGTATCGCCAGATTCTTGCCAACACACAGCCCTGTACTGTAAAACATCATGCAGGAATATACTGGAATCATTTTTGTCATTAGCGTGAAGAGTTTATTCAACTCATCAAATTAAGTTTCTAAAGAAACATGATCAGCATGTTAGCAGACATCCCAGCATGCATTGTTTGAGAGCTAAAACTCTTCAGAGACCCCTTTGTTTTGTGGCTTGTATATATGATGGAGACCTGCTGTGTGTATTTATTAAGTAAGTCAGGTTGCTGCAGCAGGTATTTGGGAATATACTGTATATTTAGTAAAAAAGAAACAAAAAAAACATGAGCCAGAGAAGCTCCACGTCTAGAAATAGAGTTATAAACAATGCTGTTTTTGTACAAAAACACAACTCAGAATAACCCATCGGTCTAGTATAAAGAGGCTCGCCGCAGCTTTTATGTGCCGTGCTGTTTTTCATACGGGTCATTACGGGAGCTCCGTGAATGTTCCGAATAAAATAATGACACATTTAATGAAAACAAATTTACTGCAAACTGACGGGGACTGTTTGTGCATAATTCTGTCAATTACCAAACGGGAACGGCGCGTCCAAACATCAGGTCTGAAATAATTTCAGAGAAATCAAGGTGGGATAATTGTATGGTTTTGGAATGAGGAGAGTCCAGAGAAAAGGATACAGTACTGCGTAATTACTGCCAGTGCTGTGAGAGTTACTTTCAAAAGTTTAATGTTTGTGACAATATTTCAAAAGACTGGTTGACTGAACCTCTGCAGTATGGCTGATTTTCAATTGGAGTGTAGTTCTTATCTTTTTTAATTTGGATTATCCCCAACACTGGTCACTTCACAGACCAGCCCTGCCTCCTAAAACTTACGTTCCCATACAATAAAACTGCATCAGGATTAACGTTTGAGGAAAACACATTTTGTCGCAGATTCCGTTTGTTTCTGATGTATAACAAATACGTTTGTAATGATAATCCACGGGAGGTCGCTGTTCATGTCCCGGATGAAACAAATGCTACGTTCCAAATTGCATACTTTTTACCGTTACATACATACATACATTACATACTGCGGCTGCCCTTACAAAGTATGTATTGTTGTATCCATACAATTATTGGGACATCCTACTTCATCATAACATTGCACCTTCTGATTCTGATTCTGAACATTGACCCTCTTGCTCACATATCTGCTGCTGTGTGTGCAAAATGCAACCAGATGTAGTAGGACATCCTGGTATTTTTGTCATACTGCATTTGACATACTGTGTATTGGGACATACTAAATCTTTTTCTGGCATACTAGATAAAGTAGTATGGGTAAAGGAACACACACAGCAAAAGTCAACACTCACTTATTTTATGGTGCCTTCAAATGGGGTCGTGTTTACCATGTTCACGAGAAGAGTCCGTATGAACAGCCCCCTCTTGTGGTATTCACGACCTCATAAGTGGAAAGTTTCTGAAAGCTCCCAGTTTACAAGTTGTGACGAGTTTGTTGAGGTTGTCAGAAATGGCGGAGGCCTTGGAATTCGTTTTTCGGTGCATAATAAGATAATATTTTGTAATTTTTGTCGTATATTGTTTTTCTTTGTAATTTTTTATGTCTGAGGAAATTGTTTGTATTTCCAACCGCCTCATCTTTCTCCTCTGTCATTATGCCTTTACATTCCCTGCATTATGTTACCTGCTTGCTAGCTTGCTAAATTGTTAGCCTCTGTGGCTTCTAGACGCCGACAGTGACGTTAATATAGCCGTCGCTCAGCAGCGGTGTTCTCACGACTTAACCACTTGAACGCCACGCATATGTGTACACGACTTCCCATGTTGTGAACACGAGCTCACGAGTTTCATTTGAAGGCACCAATAATTTATGTCTGTTGCTTAATAAGGTAACAAATATAGTCATAGTCATTTTAATGATTTTTTTTTGCTAAACCTAACCTAAGTAATTTTTGCGGGGTTTTGTTGTTTTGTTTCAATTTACAACATTAATGTGTTTCAAACTGTGTAAAACTGTTTAAAACTGTTTAAAACTGCAATCCGGCAGAAAATACGTTTCCCTTGAAACGTAATAGACAATGCAGTTTAGTTGTATGGGAATGTAATTTTTAGCTCTGCCCCCTCTTTGTTTTGGTCTTAGTCAATTTCGTTTATGCATTCATTAGTTTTTTATACTTCTTTCATGCTGAATGACTTATTTCCAAGAAATTTATGAGCACAACTCTAGTAAATGCCAGCATTTAAAGGGATGCATTTGTGTGATTCTTTGTTGTCTTTCTGTCGATTAAATCCAATCGATTAGTCGACAAAATCCTATGAGTGTTAAGAATTTCATTGGTTGAGGACAACTCTGGTGATTTTATAGGAGGCAGGGTTGCAGTGACACATACTGTAGTAAATTACAGAAAATGTGAATTAATTTCCAAGTATTAAAATAGTCATTCTCATTAAAGCGGTATCACAATTTACAAAAATACCATCTTTGGTATGCTGCTGTGCTCAAAGCTTGATTTAATGAAGAGCAAGGAGATAAAGAGAGCACTTTCACATATCACTAGTGAAGTGTTGAGGAGAGGGCAGAGTTCATCCGTCCATTAGACCCTGTTCACATATAGAAACTTGTATCCAGATATATCCAGATATTGTTTCGACCCGGCTGAGACTGATTGCAGTTCAACTCCCCCTAACCTAACATCAATGCATCTCAAATGCATCTCAAGAGATGCATTTGCCATCGGATTTTGCCTCCCGACTCATTTTTGATTTATAAGCAGTAAACTCTGTCTGCTGCTAAACAGGAAAAACACATTTGTTTGGCCATGCAGGAGAGTCATAGTGACTGTTGGATGTGTTGCCTCAGGGAGGCCTCGAACTTCATCACCTTGCGCCAATAAATACACAGTGTTTTGGGGGTTTGTCTCGCTTTATGTGGTCCTTCAGTACGACTGCGTTTATTATATTCCCTCCAAATGTGGCGTGAGCAGTGGAGACCCAATTGATTCCTGTATTTTGGTTGCTTTTCGCACCTTCATTCTGAGCAGTTTTTCTTGTGAAAGAATCACCCAGGATGCCCCCTGGTGCAAAGACTAGAGAAGTCTAGCAGAACGTTAAATTACTTAGAGGACGGAGCCTTCCTGTCTGTCTCTCAGTCTAATCTTGGAACTGAAGGTGACTCGCCACGATGCTGAACAACTTGTGTTTGTGGCTTTGTTGAGCAGACAGTCGCATCACATCTTTAAAGCTGCACCAATCAATATTTTTTTCATGAATAATGGATCTAATGACTTTGTGTATAATTTATTCTAAAAATCTCTCTCATAGTGATGATCCCGCAAAGAATTATCACCCAACTCTACGGTTGTCCTCAGCTCTTCTGAGGTATTTAGCCTGTTTTAACTCACTGTTTGGGTCTATTGACGAGCTAGTGAACATTTAGCAGATATTTCCCGCGAACTGGACTTAATTTAGCAAGGTGGACTGCATGTCTGAGGTGTAAAAAGGCAACTGTTTGCTGACATGTTCACCGTAAAGACTTTATTAAGTGATAATATATCAGTGTTGTCTTAACAGGTTGTTATGCTGCCCCCAAGTGGCCAAAAAATCAATTAAAACTGCTTTAAGCTTATCATCTGTATTGTCATGTAACCCTTTACCAATGGGGATGTTTTAAACTCTCTAAATAGACTACAGCAGACAGACACAGAGACAGGCTGGTCAACATAGTGGAGCATTTAGCAGCTAAAGAGCTGGATATTTCCCTCGGGAGTTGGTGGTGACCAAAAACAGAGCTAAAAGAGACTGAATATTGTACTTACATTCATCAAGTGGACACAAACACAACTCAACAAGAATGCTAATGTCTACTAGATGTTATAGTTGGGCAATCGTTTCTATTTTCATATCGTTTAATCGTGGTTACTGAAGGTCACCAATAGCCGATTGCCAATTGGCACAAGCCTACTAGATGTATAAATACACAAAAGTGTAGCTACACAAAACAAACAAATAATAAAATACAACCTGCAGCTTTAAAGTTATTTTTTTATTGTTTTATGTCCTCTTGGATTAAGGTCACTTTTAGTTTAATTAATTACTCAATTTAGGACTACAGCTAAAGATTATTTTCATTATCATTTAATCTGCCGGTAATTTTCTTGTTTGCTGTGTGCTTGGCGGTGTTGCTAATTATGTCATGAAAGCAGAGTACAGTTTGTATAAGAATATGGAGTTTGAATATTTGAAAATGTTATATCAACTGATAATGCAATTATGTAAAGGAAAAAGGTGACATTTATTCATGCTAAACTTGAACAAATAAAAACTATTTAATGAAAAGTTTTTTCTCGGTTCTCAGTGACTTCAACAATAACAAGATCGAGTTATGAAAAAAATAACAAATGCTGCCTGTTACATAAATAAAATTGGTAGGCATAAGTGAGCTGCCTTTATATTTCTCAAAGTACATTGGACACAAAATAACTGTAAAATTGATATTTTGTGTGGTTTTTCAACGGCTCTCCATCAATAGCAATATATTATATAAAAAATGTTTCTAAAAAAATCAATTTTTGGAAGTTGTGGATTTATTCAGAAGATACAAATATTGATTCTTACATGAATAAATTTTTTAGCCTAGCAAATAATCATAATTGAGAAGCTGAACTCAGGGAGTGTTTGGCATTTCGGCTTGAAAAAGAACAAATTCAACCAACCAATTAAGCCAACCGACTAATTGTTTCAGCTTTTGAATGTCATTATGCTGTTTGAGCTTGTGCTTACTGAGAAAAAAAACTCCAGTTACACCTCCTTCCCTACTATTTCAACAGCCTCTAGCACCTGTAGTAAGTTTAGAAGATGATGCAACGAATACTAGGTCATCTGGGTAAAAATAAAGAATAAGCTGACGGATAATGATTACACACACACACTGCTGACACGGTGTGAAATCCGGCCGTTCTCACCAGTAATCACAGCAGTCTCTCACTCGTGTGTCTCACAGAAAAAAGTGTTAACGTGCTTTATTTCCACTCTGGTTGAATGTTAATGGATGTTGAAATGGACTTACAGCCTACGTCTGCGTGCTCACCAGGTTTCCTCGCTGATTTATGCCAAACAATCTTATTGCCTCGGACCCCGTTCCAATCATCAACCCACTGACGGCTTGTTTTCCCACATCCAGCCCCTTGCTGCTTTTCTATTTAAGTTTGTCATGCGTCTACACAGGTGGCCTGCTTCCAATCTGCGCTGACATTTTACATATGTTTATTTAAAGCAGTCTTTTTTTTTTTTTTCTCCGGGAAAATGCTTTTGCAAAGCCTACATCCGAGAGGAAAACATCCAAAGTGTTGAATGCTGCTGGTTCGGTTAAATTGTGGCAATTCGTAGGAAGGAGCCGGCAGACGTCCGGGATCTCATAATCCATTCGCCGTTATCAAGTGCTTGTTCCGCTGTTCCAGGCACGGCTCCCCTGAGGCATGCTGGGTATGTTAAAGAACTCCCTGTGATTGGTGGAGTCTAGCACGGGTCATTGCTGATTACACTTCCTGGTGTTCCTCCGGGGCCGGCAGCGCCACAAAGGCTGCTTTTCATCTTCTTTTCATCCATTAGAGAAGGTCAATTTCAGACGGGATGAGCATATGCTCGGCTGACTGAGGATGTTCCTCTCGGATGCTGCCGGATAAAAAAGATGGAGATTATGGCTGTGTGAGAACTCGTCATCAGAGGAACCTGTTGTTAGCCCACTTATTGGGGTCATACATAAACCATAGGCTGTGTCAGGGACTGACATTATCTCCTCCTACACAAAGCTCTGCACGACATCACCAGCCATCCGCATATTATTCATTCTAATAATATGATATTATTCCTCTAACCTTCGTTTAGTCAAGGGTCTGGTATTTAGTACAAAATGGTACAGTGTGTTCATTTATTACATGGATTCTGCATCAGTGTGTAATGCAGGGAAGTGTAATTGATTTAGATGGAATTGAAAACGCTCTTTGTTAGCGTGGAAATATGACTTGACCTGTTCATCCCCAGTGTATAGTCAGTAATCATGTTTACTAATTCATTGATTAGATATAAAGCTGCAGCGATAAATCGATTAGTTGTCACTTATTAAAATGAATTACCAACTATTTTGATAATCGATTAATCAGTTTGAGTCATTTTTTAAGGAAAAAAAGTAAAATGTCTACAGCTGTCAAAGTTAACAATATAATAACGTGTTTGTGAAGGTTCTCAGTCATTCAGGTTATGATATCCGAGTAAGGGTTAAATCAGATTCTTGAAGACGTTTCACTTCTCATCCAAGAAGCTTCTTCAGTTCAGAACTGCTAAACTGAAGAAGCTTCTTGGATGAGAAGTGAAACGTCTTCAAAAATCTAAACCAAGTCCAGTTGCTGCTGATCTAACCCTTACTCGGATATAATAACGTGTTAACGCAAATTTGTTTTAACTCCACTAATTTCTTTAAACGCATTAACGCAACTCGTGATTTTTAGGTTGTAGCAGTAGTGAAGATACTGGCATCATATGAACCTAGAAAACCTAAGGAATCCATTGGTACCAACCATGTCATACTAGTTTGTCATACGAAGGAGGCTAAATAACGCTCCAAACTTTCGCTACATTTTGGCGAAGAAAAACTGGCATGGACATTTCTTTTACCTTTGACCTCAAGATATGTGAATTAAAATGGGTTCTATGGGTACCCACGAGTCTCCCCTTTACAGACATGCCCACTTTATGATAATCATATGCAGTTTGGGGCAAGTCATAGTCAAGTCAGCACACTGACACACTGACAGCTGTTGTTGGCTGTTGGGCTGCAGATTGCCATGTTATAATTTGAGCATATTTTTTATGCTCAATACAGTACCTGTGAGGGTTTCTGGACAATATCTGTCATTGTTTTGTGTTGTTAATTGATTTCCAATAATAAATATATACGTACATTTGCATAAAGAAGCATATTTGCCCACTCCTATGTTGATAAGAGTATTAAATACTTGACAAATCTTTCTTTAAGGTACATTTTGAACAGATAAAAAATGTGATTAATTTGCAATTAATCACGATTAAATATTTTAACAGCCCTACTCATTATTCATTCTAATAATATAATATTCTTCTTCTAACCCTTGTTTAGTCAATGGTCTGTTATTTAGTACAAAGTGGTACAGTATATTCCATGGATCCTGCATCAATATGTAATGCAGGGAAATGTAATTGATTTAGTTGGAAGTGAAAACGCTGTCTTTGTTAGCGTGGAAATATGACTCCCCAGTGTAAAGTCAGCTTTATCTGTTTGGTTTTCACACTGCAATGAAAACTGACCTGTCTATCTAACCTAGAGCTGCAAATATTAATCGATTAGGTGTCAGCTATGACATTAATCGCCAACTATTTTGATAATTGCTTTATCGGTTTGAGTTATTTTTTAAGAAAAAAAAGGCAAAATTCTCTGATTCCATTTTCTTAAATGTGAATATTTTCTGGTTTCTTTACTCCTCTATAACAGTAAACTGGATATCTTTGAGTTGTGGACAAAACAAGACATTTTAGGACGTCATCTTGGGCTTCGAGGAAACACTGATCGTAATTTTTCACCATTTTCTGACATTTTATAGACCAAACAACGAATCGATTAATCGAGAAAATAGTCAACAGATTAAACGACAATGAAAATAATCGTTGGTTGCAGCTCTAATCCAACCCTCTGGTTTATCCAGCAGCTCAGGAAGAAGTCAGAGTTTTACAAGAGGACCTAATAAGCAACGAGTATATTCGAAAATATACGTTTTACCTTGAGTTTTTCCAAGGGCTTTAAATTCTTTCAGAGACGCTAAAGAGACTGCAATTGAGACAACAACTTAGTTTATTGGGCACCAGCAGCTCAATAGTATTGATTTGCTCCCACCAGCCAGTGGAATACCAATGACATGAAACATTGCAGCTAAAAGGGAACATGTTACGCCCTTCAGCTTTGCAGTTTTTTCTTTTTTTCCATGACAGTGATTCTTGTGAATCTCTCAGCCTGCTTGTCAGCATTGTAATGCAGGATGTGAGATGCCGAGGCTTAGTGTCTGGAGCGATGGGGGGAAAGCAGACATGATTGCTGTGCATGATGGACAAGGTGTTCTTTTAATAGTAAAATTGACCAGGTTTCTGCTGTGCTGGATCACACAAAGCAGATTCAGAGGCCCTTGAAGATTTTATTGGAGTTGAATTATATTGAACCCGCAGAGGACACCTCAAAATGTGTTTAAGTCGATATCCCCACAGGGTCCCTTTGACAAGTGGCAACTTCTAGAAAGTTGGTCAAGATTAAACTCTGAAATGTTGCCCTTCGTAAAAAATAGATCTTTTAAAGGGACTCTATGTAAGAATCAGAAATTGCTTGTCAACGGTGACACTTTTAAGGCATTAAGTCCAACGACAGTCAGTGTCCTGTCGCTCGCGCTCGCTTGTGCTCGCACTACGGACACACACAAGACTGAACGTGATTGACAGCCATCATGTTGAGTAACGTTAGAAACATTAGCCAGTTAATACCACAATATCACTATATATTTCATAGGGCTGGGACGATTCACCTACTTCCTGATTCGATACTATCACGATACTTGGGTGCCGATTCAATATGTATTGCGATTTTTAAGTATTGCGATTCGATATTGCGATTTTTGTTAACTTTTTTTTAACTCTAATCATACACTTCTAGGGACTTTTACTTTGGAAAACATCTAAATTAATACAGTAAAGATGTTTGATTGTCTGCATGTATGTAGTCAGAGATGTCCTGAAGTCAAATATTTCAGTCATTGTCAGGAATTACTTCAAAATTATTTTTCCAACAACCCCAAAATCAAAGAATAAAGACATTTCCCTCACAAATTAGTGGTATTTTCTTTTTAATTTATAAGGGACATTTATACTTCTGGTGAATATAATCCAATCAATCTTATTTCTATATATGTATTTTGTATATACAGTTCCCTTTGTTAACACCTTATTTTGAAAATTGGACGTAGACACTCGTGTATACTTCCTCTAACTTCTCCAAGTCCGTCTCTAGCTCTCCCGTCAGCTCCATTCTCTTTATACATCCATGGTCAGCTCCATCGGGGCCGTTTGAATGCATTTAACATAAATGTCAGTATATGGGTGCTCTACAGTTGTAGCGTCGGCCTTTTTGACCATGGAGATAGACCACCTCTGACCACAACAATAAAAGCGGTAACTTCCTTCTACCTCCGCATAGACTCAGATGGAGCAAATATATAGATTCTGGCATTAAAAAATCTATTTCATAATCGGAAAAAAAATTCCCATTCATAGGTGAATCGATTTTTTTCCCCAACCCTACTTGGCAGTAATGTTAGCAACCAAACATGGTCCCTCCTTGAATTGAAGGCCAGGTCGATGTTGATCCTGCTGTTAACCTTTTCCTGCTTCAGCCTCCCGACCGTGGTCAGAAGACACGGGGGAGTGACCATAGTTTTGGTCTCCTCGGCCGGAGTCAATAACGTTACTAACTAACGTGGAGTTAACCCCACGTCATTCCACTCAGCAGCTGAGAAATAAGACGCATTTCTGCACAAACTGCTACTTCCACTGAATACACACTTGATATTCTCAAAGCTAAACTCTCTTCTACTCCGCTGCTCACTCGTTTTCTCACACACGCCGCCGCTCTCTCTCTCTTGCTTCAACACTCACTGTCCATCTTACGCACACTCTTCGCACTGGCTCTGCTATTCTCCCACAACGCTAGATCGCTCCGACGTCGGTCACATTCCTGTTTTTTACGGGCTTCACTAGATATAACTTTGGGGGTTCTTTTGTGCTTCCGTGGAGTTTATGTTGGAGTCTGAGTTGTGGTGGGGGCTGGTCGTTTGTTGCCGTTAGTGGACTCCATTGCTAATTGAACGTTAGATAGGGCTAAGGCACTTGCGAGCGTGCATGACGTTACATCTGTTGAATTTTCCCAGAAAACCCCTCCCGGGTTCTTTACATTAAAAGCAGTCTACAGGCTGATAGAGGAAACCCAGAAAGTCACAGAAGGTCTCATTTTTTAGATTAGGTTACAACCTGTTCACACGTTGGCAATAAAAAACAATTTAAGCATGCAAAAGTTACATACAGTCCCTTTAAGTGCTGAATCCTATTTTGTTTTCTAAATAAAAAGTGGTTGTCAGTTAATTTAAACACAGTTTAATCAAGCAGGCTCAGTCAATAGCTGCTCTGTGGTTAATACCAGGATGCTTAATTACTTCATTTTGTTCAGACGTTCATTTTCAGCTCGAGAAAGTATAGCCACACCTGTGAATCAAAGCGGAAACATAAGAGACGCCAGTCTGGTTAAATGAGGGTAATTATCAGGAAGAATCCCTTAAAGGGCAGCACGTTAATTGAATGCGTGGTGTTAGTCAATAGTTATATGCTTATAAAAGGGTATGTTTGTGTATTGCACTTAATTGCGTGTGTTGAGGAGAATAAACCTACTCGCATTTTAAATGAACGCAGCGGCAGCTCAGTCATCCACGCACAGAGATGATGTCTGCTCTTAGATTTCTTCAAACACTCAACCCTGCCATTTCAAACAGAGACAGAGAGCAAATATCATGTGGCTCACAGAAGAAAAAGTCATCATTAATGGCAGCTTTGCTTCAGCATAAATCACCTTTGAGCTATGAATGCTATTGCGGCGCCGGTCCAGTGTGCACAGAGCTCGGCAAAGTTCAGTAAAGCTAAGCAGACTTCTGAGGCTCTTCTCCCTTCAAACTTCCCTCTTGGGGTTTGAACATGATGCTCATTTGCTGTGCACAACTTCAAACCGTTTATGGTTTTCTTGCCTCCACCCGCTGCCCTCTCGCCTGTCCTCGCTTTGCCGCTTTTTTTTTTTTTTTCCCTGAACACTGCTGGCTTTGATGATCCAGGGCCCAGAGTAGGAAACCTAACTAGAGGAGGCAGAATGACTCTTTGCATTTAAATGGCACATTAACAGAGAGCAGTTTCTCTTGATCGCATGACTTGCTTGAATTTGTCAGCATTGGAGAGTCTGTTGTTGTAGAAGTACAGTGAGGTCTATGTACCGCTGAAGAGCCTATTCATGAATGTCGGTACCAATCAGATATGTAGGTATTCATTGTATTATAGTGAAACATGGACATCCAACCATCTCACTCACAACTCATCAAATACTGATGCTTGCTCAGTGTCCCTCAGCGTCTGATACCGACGCAACGAGGCATCCTTTAGCATCTGTATGAGATGCACCGGGCTTTCAACTAACTCCAATGTAAACCCATCCGTGTCATTATTAGACGGTCAGAGCAACTGACGTAGTATAAAGAGCGGGAAAGTCCACACAGATCTGGTGGGAGGGGTGGTTAGACAGGTCAAAAAAACACAGGACTTTCACCCAGGAGTCTGCTGTACGTGTCCCAAATGTTGTCTTGTTTTCCCTTAGTTTTGTAACACAACTTCTGTGCTTTATTAATTCCAGTTACGTAACAAAACATACTTATTCTAATCCAAGCTACGATCTTTTCCTAAGCCCTTTACACCCCGGTGGCATGGCAAATAAATGACCAGAAAATGAAAAAATACTCACTTGCGAATATTATATGTCTTGGGCTTTTATTGTGAAAGTTGGATCTTTGTCAGCACTTCCTTTGTCAAGATTGAAAGCAGTAATAAAGTTTGCTGTCTTGGTTCCGACTACGGAGCCTCTGTGTGGTTGTTTCATAAATATAGGCGTAACTCAACCGGTTATGCACAACGTGATGGTTGACGCCTTTATATGCGGACTTGTTCTGGAAAACAATTACGTCGTTTTTTGACACATAATATTTGCGTTCTGTGTCAAAAAAACAACAGTTTGAAAAAATATATTGACATGCAACTTAACCACGTACTTTTGTTGCATAAGTAAACCTAAAAAGTAAGTATATCTATGGTGGAAGTTTCTTTTGAAAATAAACGTTATGCATTTAATTAGCGGAAACTGTACATTACCTGTGAACACAGAAGTTTATTTTGAAAAGACACTGCATGAAACAAGAGAAACGACAAGAGTTCACGAGTGATTGACAGCCAGCTCTCATAAACAGCAGATGGACAGCAGACCTCAGATCAGCTCTTACTGCTTGTTTTTCTCCGGTATGTGAAATCTTGCAGATGCCGTTAGGAGCACCGGAGGACACAGAGGCACATTATTTTTTCAGGTTACCTGTTTCATGAACTACTGTCACGATATAGCAACCGTTTTATAAAAATAACTTTTTAAAATCATATTTGGTCCAATCTGGCCTACTTCAACTTTAATGAACTAGATGATTAATTAATTGGTGTCACAAACAGCAGCAGAATGCACATTGTTTTACTAGTGGAACAGGTTGCTGACTATTCAGTACAGTTCTGGGTGTCTGGACCCTTTTGTCTTCTTAAAATAGCGTCACTTGTCATTGCCGTCGTTGGTTCTAAATTCACTTTGTTTTATCAGACTCGGGGGGAAGTTAAGGGGAGGACATAAACCGTGTGTGTGTGTGTGTGTGTGTGTGTCTGTGTGTGTGTGTGTATCCTGGGCGAGACTGACTGAGCCCACTAAATACCACGAGCCAGACCACAGACGGACTGGAGAAATGAAAACAGGATGAAAAAATATATACTGAAGGTGAAGAGGCGACGTGTTGTGGGGGAGATTCAGGAGTGATTGGCTTCCATGTGGAACTTTACCTGCCTGTTGCTTCCTTATCCTCATGTGGCACGTCGGCATGATAAAGGCTCAGGACAAACAGTGAAATTGCACTTCGCTGGAGAAGAAAACTTTTTGATAACAAAGCCACGGGTCTGCTCCGAAAGCTCGACCCCCGAACGCCACACATCGCCTGCCACCGAGGAGTAAACACAACGTTTCTATCCTCGTGAATCAACCGCACGTGTATGACGCTATATAAATGATGTTGACAGCGCATGTTGATTGGCTTATTATGCAGCTAGACAGATATGTGATTAGGCGGGCTCCCGCTGATTCACTATTGTCTTCGGAGGACTGCTGCTGACCACTATAATCAGTTGATTCAATAGGCAAGATTTTTCAATGGCGCATGTCATAATACAAACTACATTCTTGAAATAGATTAGAGCGTGGGTGGAGAAAGTCATCATTTGTGGGTTTTGACAAGAGAATTATTAGCAGTTGAATATTTATCCCTAATGGGGAACAACAAGCCGTAATGCCAGAATATTCTAAATCCCTAATAGATGCAGCGCGTCTGTACTCTTGTCTCGACTTTGACAACTCCTGACTGTGTACTTTTATTTTCTTTTTTCATAAAACACCATGTCGTGTTCAATCACAGGCATGGGTTGACATTTCAAATTAAGGTGCCCATTTCGTCCTCACATCTCCAGGGGTTTACTCTGTCTCAGCAGCAGGTATGACAATAAAGTGAACGTCCCTCTATAATTAACAGCACTTTAATGACAGGCCTGTAAATAGAGGACGGCGTGAAGCCGGACATGTCATTAGAGCGAGAGGCAGCAATATTTTTTGTCGGTGACAGGACTCACTTTGTATAGGCAGTAGCACTGCAGCACTCACCCATCTGACTCATCCTGTTAAGATAGACCCCAATGTCATGTTTGCACCCTTTTAATGTATATATGTAGCCTATATATTATGTATAATATTGGCGTACATTAAAGTGTGGGGTTGTAGGGTGGCAGGTTTTCATAAAGGTTGTCAAAGAAAAAAGTCGTTGTGCATTTAACTGCTAATAAGAGCTTGTTGACATGTTGGTGTGTATCTAATAATATAATACTAATCTTATTTATACAACACTTTTCGAGCCATAAGCACAAAGTGCTTTCCTAGGAAATACAGAGCATAAGCAGTCGAATATGTAAATAGTGAAACATATGCATATCCATACATATATGTATGTACATCCGCTCACACATAAAGAGATTCTACTCACCTTAGGGTAGGTAATATGATGCATACAGTAAGATTTTGTGTTATGTTTATTATAGTTTTTTAGGACTTTAATTTGTGAGGTTTATTGTTTGCTGGATTAGCCTATAACATACATTCATGTTTAGTCAATAGTTTTTTTCGCCTATCCCTACCTCATCTAATGAGCTAGCTTCAGCTTAAAGGTGCAGTGTGTAGGATCTGGCAGCATCTAGCGGTGAGGTTGCAGATTGCAACCAACTGAAACTTCTCCTGTGGGCCAAGCAAGTAAGAGAACCACGGTGGATGACACGAAAAAGTGAAAAAACGAATGTCCCTATCTAGAGCCAGTGTTTGGTTGGTCTGTCCTGGGCTACTGTAGAAACTGTAGAAGACGACCCGCTCCCTATGTAGATATAAATGGCTCATTCTAATCTAACAAAAACACAATGATTCCTATTTTCCAGTCATTATACATACAAGAAAACATACCTGTTAATATTATATTCCATTGCTGCCAGTAGATCCCCCGAAATGCTACACACTGTCCCTTTAAAACAGCAGATTTTGTTTTTTGTTAGCTATCTCTGTTTTTTTTATTTTATTGTTATCTAGCTAACAAGCCTTCTGGCCGAATTAAAATTTGGTGATTTACTTTCATAGTTTTGTTTATTTCTGGTCGAAACAGAATGGTCATTCCTCAGCAGTTAAAATAAACTATTATATGGAGTCATTCTCTAATTGGGGGTAGATTTCATGTCCATTGAGGATAATAATATTTTTAAAACATTTTTCTTCCAAAAATATCATATTTTGCAGATTAAAGAAAAGCATGTTATAAAATCAGACGAACATTTTGTGCACGCCAGGTTTCATTTAGCTTGAAATTGTCATGATGCTCATAAATTGACAGTTTTTGGCAATGTCCATTTTCAGTTGAGTGGATCCTGGCCTCAAAATAATGATAAAAAAAAACATTAAAGTTAGCATTATCTATTCAATATTTGTTTTAAAATTCTAAATACTTCAGTTTATTAATGTCTGTAAAAGTTCTGTCAACTATTTTACTGGTTTGTCCCAAAAACCATGTGACCAGCAGGATGTCACAAAGAAATCTGTGTTTTGTTAATTCCCTGAGTTCAATTGCAAATTTCTTTTAGCCACAGCTTATCGTATCTTCTATCAAATAACATTACAGATACACTTTGTATCTAGCATCTAACATGTGGTTAGCTAGCATGTGCACTTTTCAGATGAATCATTGATTTAATGTCAGTTCGCAGTCAAAAATGTCATTTCTGTCGAACTAGTCAATTAAGTTCTAATAACTAGCAGTTCACAAACAGTTAAAATTCTAAATTGGGTGCCAGCGTGAATGTTATTGTCACCTAAAACCCACTCCTTGTGTCCTCAAAGAGCCTCACTTTTTTTATGTGCCACTAAATGTGTCTCTCCGGTCTTATGCTAACGAGGAGGTCATCGCAGCGCCCTCTCTAAGCTCTCTCCAGTTTATGAAAGGCATTTAGAGTGGATTTGCATTATTTATTAGCTTTGCCTATGCCCTTCAATGTTTGCTTGAGCTTTTAATACCTGGTATTAACAGCACGTTGCACCGCAAGTGACTCTTCCTACAAACAAGTTCCCCACTGCTCCGACAGGGCCTTTTCTGTTACTACCTCTGATTATTGTTATAAGGCTGTTTACTTTTTTCTCCGACTACTTTATCTCTCTCCTCGCACATCCGTTCACACGCTGTGTGTATACACACACCCACGGACACATAACAATGCTGACTATTTGTGGCTTCTGTCACCAATTTACAATTGTAAACAGCCAAGAAAACACACACATAAAAGATATTTAAAACAGTAGTACAGGCCAAGAACATTTTAAAATAGATGTATGTGTGAATATACAAACTGAATATCTTTTTTTTTTTTTTGCTGTTGATATAAATATACGTGACTCGAGCAGGAATCTAGGTGCAGGGTTTGATTGTTCTCCACAGACAGGTTTTCACATTCGACATCACTCCAGGTGTATTTATGGTAACACTGCTATTGAGAAAAGTACACAATATATGTGCAAATACGTCTCTATGTGGCATATGTCAACAGGTTTGGGTGAGGACTATGAGTAAGAGTGCCTGCCTCTACTTATGTTAAGTTTACAGCACTGTTGTGGCTAATAACTCATATTCTGATATAAGGTCTTACTCAGGTTAAGCTGCTTACCTGCATGCATTTTCATATCCTGACTATAAACATGCCTACAGAAATATACCTGAATTAATGAAATAATTTGAGATATACTACTTACAAAGGCAGTAAAAACACGATATGGTTTCTTATTATGTGAGCTCTTATATTTAGGGTTTGTAATACGTTGGATTAAGGTAACACTGGGACTAAGAATTTGCATATATATTTGACTTTTTCTTATTAACTGTTATTATATTAACATTATTTCTTGAGGGAAATTGGTGGGTAGTGGGATCTCTTACATGAAACGAGGTAATCCTGCCCAACCAACTCTGCACCATCATTTTCATCCCACTTTGACCATAAAAAAATATTATTTTTTAATATAAATACAATATTTAAATGTCCCTAATAATGACAGAATATAAATATGCATTCAAGTTTTCATTTTTAATAAAGTTGCACTGAGAAATGTTTGATTGCCGCTGCTAGAGCAACAAAGGGTAATGGTTCAGATCATATTAGGGCCCATTGTAGTTGCATTTCTTTTGGATTTAATGGCTGTCATCACACACTGGGGGCGGGACGAATAACGCAAACACAAAAATGCAACATACTTGCCTGTGAATATTTTCCATCAAAACTATTCATACCGGCCGTGATGTGAATTTGCGACAGTGGCGGCAGTTTTTCAGTAAAAGGTTCAAATATATTTGCACAGGCAGAGGACCAACTACGGTCGTGTTTAGAAAGTAACGCACAAATTGAGAAACTCTCTTGAGATGGTTAAGGTTAGGCATTGACCTCTAATAGTTGAGGTTAGGCATTGACCTTGAATAGTTAAGGTTAGGCATTTACCTTGAATAGTTAAGGTTAGGCATTGACCTTGAGTAGTTAAGGTTAGGCATTGACCTCTAATAGTTGAGGTTAGGCATTGACCTTGAGTAGTTAAGGTTAGGCATTGACTTTGAGTAGTTAAGGTTAGGCATTGGCCTTGAATAGTTAAGGTTAGGCATTGACCTTGAGTAGTTAAGGCTAGGCATTGACCTTGAGTAGTTAAGGTTAGGCATTGACCTTGAGTAGTTAAGGTTAGGCATTGACCTTGAATAGTTAAGATTAGGCATTGACCTTGAATAGTTAAGGTTAGGCATTGAGCTCTAATAGCTAAGGTTAGCCATTGACCTTGAATAGTTAAGGTTAGATATTGACCTTGAATAGTTAAGGTTAGACATTGACCTTGAGTAGTTAAGGTTAGGCATTGACCTTGAGTAGTTAAGGTTAGGCATTCACCTTGAGTAGTTAAGGTTAGGCATTGACCTTGAGTAGTTAAGGTTAGGCATTCACCTTGAGTAGTTAAGGTTAGGCATTGACCTTGAGTAGCTAAGGTTAGGCATTGACCTTGAGTAGTTAAGGTTAGGTATTGACCTCGAATGGTTAAGGTCAGGATAGGTCATCTGGCAGCGATTCTCGCAAGAGTTTTTGCAAGTTTTTGCAATTTGCGGGTTACCATCTAGACATGACCACCAACTATCAGGATTTAGCAGCGTCTGGGAGTCTGTCTGAGCTAAATTGTTGTGTCCAGGGCTTTTATTGTGAAAGTTAAGAACAGAAGAAGTGGATCTGGTCTTCGCTGCCTTTGTCAGGGTTGAAAGGAGTAATACAGTTTGCCATCTTGGTTTGGACTACGGAGCCTCAGTGTTGTTGTCATATCTATCACTAGAACTGGATACCGGACCCCAAGGTGGCACCTAGTCAGTTCAATGACAATTGCTCACGTGGCACATTCGCCTAAAAGGTTTTCTAGCTTCCTTTTACTTGCGGCCCACTGAATATGAGCCGTAGTGTTTTTCCTCCATAGACTTTATATTGTGATGACGTCACAGATGTTTAAATTACTGTTCTCGGTTTGAGGGAAGTTTAAGAGATATAAAACTTCCATGGATCAAAAATTCATAATCGACCTTGTCTGCAGTTTGAGGTGTCCTGTTAACAGTTTTACAGGCGCCTCTTTTACAGCGGTGGTCTGTGGGGAAATGCTTTTTGAGCTGCAGGGGGATTTTTTCGCTGCAATACCTTAAAAAATGGAAGCAATCCTGAGTGGTGGCGTCGTATCTAGATCTTATTATACATCAGCGGTTGTTGTACATTATAGTGTACATATTGAAAATCTCTTCGTTCCGCACAACGTGATTGGTTGATGCCTTTATTCGTGGTGCAAAAACTCCAGCGACGTGTGAATTAATTTCATGAAAAAAAAGAGCCTCTGGTGCGTAAAGACCTCTGTTTCTCTCTATTATCCCAACTCTTTCTCTTTATCCTCTTCTTCGTATTCCTCCTTCTTTTTACTGCCCATTGTTACTAATATCTCTTTCTCTTATCCCTTTGTTTTTTCCCTTTTCTTCATCCTCTCCTCCTCTCCTCCCTTCCCCTCAGGTGCTGACAGGCTATCTTTAGGAAATATTTCCATATCCCCTCGCTGTCTCACCGTCTCACTGTCGGTGTAATTGATACATTATATATTATAGGTTCCAGAGTTAGGGTGAGTCATTTGCATATAATGGGCTGATAACTGATGTGATAATGAAAGCCTAGAGCCGTGCCCAGAAAGGATGAGGCTTGTGAGACTAATGACCGTTTAAATAATGCACAATAAGTGATATTTTCCAGCCAGATCAAAACCTCTGGAGCTCTGTAGCGGAGCAAAAGGAGAATACACAGGAAATCCTCCGTTTCTCTGAACTCCAGAACAAAGTCAAAATCCCTTCAAAGAACTTTGTCCACTCCTAAACTCCCTTTAACTAGCACCTGCTGAGACCACAGGATTCCTGACCTGGAAGACCCGACGCAAACATTTTAAAACTACAGAAACTTACTTTTTACGCTCGAGGTCGGAAAGAATTCAGTCACTGACGGGAATCATCAACTACTGTGTGTGAACCCCGTGAACCTGAACATGACTGAAGCTGCTACGAGTAACTTGATGATGAGGCAACCCCCGTGATGCATTAGTGGTAGTATTTTTACCCTACATCAGCTGTCAGTTTGTATTTTAGTGACAACTACAATGAGCCTCATGATCAGCCGCCTACTGTTCATACCACACTGTGTGTTTGTAACTGAAATTTAATTAGACAAAACAAATACAATCACTATGGCATTTAATGCACTGTAAAAGTCATGTTTTAGCAATGTAAGCACGATTTTTGTGTCATTGCACGTGAACTAATAACCACCATTCCTCCCAAGATGGTGAAGCAGCTGCTCTATGTCTGGAGGGTGGGAGTGTGTGTGATGTTAATGTCAATACTCTGATAATTAAAACAGACATACAGTAGCCTACTTCCTCACAACTTTCCTCAACCCTGACTTATGATGACCTCACACCAAACGACTTTTTACTAGAGTTGCGGCTTGCTCCCATGATCTTGAAGTTGGTCATTAAACTTAGTCCAAGCTGTCTTAAGACAGTCTTTTCTTGTCTTGAAGTAAATCAATCAAGTTTAATGTTATCATAAGTTCAATGACGCGAACATTGTCAGCAACCAATAGGAACGCTCTCTCCAACACTAAATAGGAAACAGCAAACGGGATAGAAAGTAAACATGGAGAAACTGGTGCAGTTGTGGAGTGAACAACAGCGCCTCTTTGACGTGTCCTCCCATTTGTACCACGATAGAGTGGAGCCAGCTTACCACTGTCCCAAACGGGGCTACTTGCAAGCTTATGTTAGCTACTGGAATGTTTGCTATTAGACTGAGCTAACCGTATGTTTCAACTGAAGATTGCTGGCTTCAATCATATAAATCTGGCTGCAATACTTGCTTTCTCTCTTTCTCTCATATATACATGTGTGTGTCGATTTATATCATGGATGTATTAAGGGAACTGGATACAGCGTTGGAGGCGGGGCCCCGTTCATTCCTATGAGAGTTGCTCAGTGGCAAATTAAGCCAAAATGGCTCGATTTCCAAGTGGAAAAGTACCCGGATCTTCCGGCGATCTTCCGCATTCATTGGGCCCATAGAGCTCGGTCATAGGGTCACAACCATCACGGTTTTGTCACGGGTTGCGCTACGGCCTCGGTCTGGGTCTCATTCACATGAACGGAGGAAGAAAATAACTCTGGATTCAGCTATTAGTGCATTTTACAACTTTTAGGACCTAATGATGTAAATAAGGGGCTATTCAAGTGTTCCTACTGGGAAATTTACCTAAAAACAAATTAGTTACAGACGTCACTTTCCCAATATAAGTCTATGGGGAAAAGTATTTTTTGGCCCAATGGCATCACGTGACGGACACGGAAGTTTTGGCCACGACCAAAATTGGCATCAACGACCAGTGCTCTTCCAGGGGGCTTGATTTACATGATTGAAGCTAACAATCTTCAGCCTTAAAATACAGTTAGCTCGTATAGGTTAATAGCGAACGTTTGCTTATAAGTAGCCCAATTCGGGACAGCGGGTGCTACTTACTGTAGCTAGCTGTACCATGTTCACTGGGGATTTTGAGGGCTGCAGCAATTTCTCTCCACTTCTTTCTCAACAGTTTTTTCTTCTTGTACATTTCCACCAGGAGCAGGATGTGACATCATCTCAAAAGGAATCCAGTTGTAGTCTTGTAAAGCTCCCCAGTCTTTGCGAAATATTATAGTCTGTGACGAAAAAACTGTGACTTGAGACACACTGTCTTTAGATGTGAGAGGGTGTCAGACTTTAGTCTTTTTCAAAGTCTTTTCAAAGTCTCCTAGACTATGGCAGGCATTAGTCGACTCAGCTGCTCCCACTGTGTGTGTGTGAACCAGCCGTCTCTGGCCCGTCGGCTAAAATAACGCAGCATGGATTAATTTCACCTAGGAGCACCACATTCCTCTCACATCACTCAGGGGTATTCCCTATTTCGGGTGTTATATATCAAGAGAGCTTCCTTAACATGTCTCCGATATCTGAGTCCCCTGGGTGATTCCCTGTCCCTGCCTCGCATGGACACTTCTTACTGTATGTCCCCGTAGCAGGCTTTGCCATTTTCCGTGCCCTGGTGAATGTGAGGGTCTTTCCTACCCCCTTCTCAACACTTGATATCCCTTTTCCATTTATACCGTCTCCACGGAAACGCTCAGCTGTACGATAAACTTTTGTTCTGCCTCGCTCTTCAGTCCTCTTGGTCTCGGGCCCCCAGTGGGCTGCTCCAGAAAATGCCCTGGTTCACGCTGCCTTGGTGAATGTGGTGGTTGAGAAGGCCATCTCACGGCTTTCAGGCGTACGTTTCATTAACCAAGGTCTCTCTCTACTCTCCTGCCGTATCATTAGTGCAGAACATTTGTATGTGATTGCGAGCTGTTGGGAGACTAGGGCTGATCTGAATGCATCGACGCTTCGACCGTTGCCGTGGTAATCGACCTCCAAGTCACTATTTGAATGCTTCTTTTTTTACATATTTTTTTATTTTTTATATACAAGTATGTAATAATAATGTATAAATCCCAAGAAATCAGGAATAATCCCACAACATTATTAATTATTCATATTCAACATTAATTATTAGTATTCTCAGACAGGTATCACTGTTTGTTGTGTGTGGAGGTGTATGTGTACACTGAAACGGGGGAGATGGAGACAGACAGACAGAAGAACATGTCAGCCTGCTGCGCTTCTCCGCGAAGCTTCAAATACCTTCGAATAATTTCTCATCGAAGCTAATCGAAGCCCAAAAAATGGTATTCGGGACGGCCATATCGGAGATATTATATACTTATACACTAAACATGGGAATGTTGGGACAGTGGATTGTGCTGCAGGAGGCTGTTCAGTCCTTTTTTGTGGAGGTTCAGTTGGCACCATCAGACCTGCAGCAAACACTGTCACTACTAATTGTACCATAATAATAAATAATTCAATGTTATATCGTCCCTACTGGTTTTCCATCATACTTATACCGGCATAACCGTGAAACAGGTATTGAATTTAATTCTATGTGATATTAAAGGGGTTGATCGATTCCATTGCTACATTATACTGCAGACAACTTTCCAAACACAGACACAGTAATTAAATGTTTAGGAGGTATACATCATTAATCACTCGATCTTGACCAACCTGGTATCACGCCAAAGAGTGTAATAGACCCATTGTCCACCAGAGGACAGCGTGTATGAAGGTGCAGTACCAGCAGGGTAAAACCACTTAGTAAGAAAAACGTCATGGTTGGTCTTAAAATAAGTACGTAAACTAAGTACAATATGTACTAAAACACACTAACACTAAAAACACGTCTCAAACGTTACTAAAAATACGTCACTAAAAAAACGTCACGAACATCGCTAAAAACACGTCACAAACGTCGCTAAAAATATGTCACAAACGTTGCTAAAAACACGTCACAAACGTCACTAAAAACACGTCACAAACGTCGCTAAAAACACTTCACAAACGTCGCTAAAAACACGTCGTAAACGTCGCTAAAAACACTTCACAAACTTTGCTAAAAACACGTCGTAAACATCACAAAAAAACACGTCACCAACGTAGCTTACAAAACGAAATTGGTTGAAAGTTGTTGGACCCATCAACCTCCTTTACTGCCCACCATAACAATCACTGTTTATTCTACATCACTAGCTCTAAACGTAGCACATTCACGAGAAAGCCTTTACATTGCTGTCAGTACAAATGACACAACAAAAGCAAGAATGGCGTTATTATTAAACGTTTTTGCCTTGTACATTATCGGGTCATTGACACGACTTTTCATACTTCTTCTTCGTATGAATTATTGCATGTACAGTATTTGATTGGCCAATGTTCTCCGAATGATGTCATACTGTGCTGCAGCAAAAGTTGAGTGAGAGTAGTCCAGTGTGTTTTTTTGCCTTTCTCACCCTCCTACCTCTACAGCCACGGAAATGTGGGAATGATTTATTGAGGTAAATGTTCAACACGTCAGGGGTTTAATTACTATGGAGCTGTTAATATTGTTGAGCTAAGAAATTATCTTCCCTCTCCTCTCTTGCCTTTTGTCTGAAGCAGGAAACTCTAATTAGTTTGTAGACTTTGTCCAAAAATACATCAGGAGGAGACATGATATATAGTGTTATTTCACTCTGAGCGTAGGGGCTGCAGGTTTCTAACTGGGTCTGATTGGGAGTTTTTGAAGTTTAACGGGGATCATTTCTGATTTAAGCCGCCGGTGATGTTATCGCTTTCAGACCAAGAATCTTCAGCAGTGGTTGAAGCATCATAGGCCTGCATGTCATGTCAGAAATAGGATTAAATAAACAAGAAAAAGAAGAGCAGTATTGGCAGATTGAACCAAACCATTATATTGTAAGCAGTATAACAGTAACTTTGTTCCTCCTCCCTCCTGACTGGGTTGCTCTGTGTGTGATGAATCCCTCGGTGTCTGTTAGTATTTCCCACTACTCCATTGCTTTCATGTGTTGCGTATCCGTCGCCCCTGTGGTTGTCTGACTCTCCTCATTCTCGTCTCCGTCTGTGGCTCGCGGCTCTCTTTGGCTGCAGGTTGTTGTTGCTGTTGCCTATGCGGCGGCTGTCTTCTCCCTCCGTGTGGCAGATAAAATTCTGGTTGACACACAGGGATGACACGGGAGGGTTATCGGACTCAGAACAGGCAGCCCCGGCGCTCCGCATCCCCACAGTCGGCTTGGCCACATGGATAATTGGCTTCTTCTGCCGCTGCTTCTTCCTGCCTGCTGCCCACTGATGAGTGCTTGTCGCTATCTCTCTTTCTCTTTCATTCTCACCAGCTCTTTCTTGCTCATCTCAACTACGGTGAAATTGAAAGTTTGTAGGATTAAAATTTGAAATGCTGCTGCTAAATATCCTCTACACCCTGCTTGGCGTTTGAAAAAGCTGAGGCTCTGTGGGAAATAAGGCTGGCGGTGAAGATGATGATGTCAAAAGGAAATATTTTCACTGTCAGCTGCTCGCATCCAAATGTGAAAGCTCTGTCTGGGGATGGAAAGCCATCATGTGGCTTCCTTTTAAACCTGTTGAAGTACTGCTAAAGTGTTAGCTTTACTCTGCCCGACCGGTGACCTTTTACTTTCCTGTATAGAGCTTACTGTCAATTCTCAAAGAGTGGCCAGGAATTTTATTTACCTCAAGCTGCTTTCCTGTTTTCTAGCATGCGCCCATTTGGTTTTGATGTTGCTTCTATCAGCTCTTAAACGGCCAGTATGTAACATTTCGGGGGATATATTAGCAGAAATGAAATATAATATACATAACTATGTTTTCATCAGTGGATAATCACCTGAAATTAAGCTAATTCATATCTATATAGGCAGCGGGTTGCACCACCATGTTTCTTTTAGGGATGCACCGATACCAGATCAGATATCGGGCCAACACTGACTCAAATAGCTGGATCGGGTATCGGTAACAATATGGCCGATCTATTCAATTCCATGTCTACATACTATGTACATTATATAATGGAATTTTAATTGCTGTTTAAGTTTGTGTCAATGTGTTGCTGCATTAAAAAGGTTTACAACTGTTAATTTTTGAAGATTTTTTACCAAGTTGCTGGTCAATTAATATTTACGTATGTAGTTATTGGTCACATTTAGTTTTTTTGTTTTAAGTTTGGAAAGCAATGTTTAAGTCAAGCCTGACAGAATGATCCCAGTTACTTCCACACAGTGAGGCATACAGCTTATGAATTAAACACTGGTGCCGGATCTGTACTCGGTATCGGACGATACCCAAAGCCCAGGTATCACTATCGCTATCGGGACTGAAAAAGTCATATCACTGCATCCCTAGTTTCTTTCTTCCTTTTGTGTTTTTACGTTACCTGAGGGCCACCATAGTTCTCCGACGCGCTTGTGAAACTGCGGTAACGTGTCCACAGAGTGCAAAACCGTGGTACCGCCAGCTGGCGTCTGACTTCCATTGCTCCTAAAGTAGTGTTATTATGGTGAGGACGACCTCTGAGCGAGGCGAACAGCGTTACCACGGTTTTGCACTCGGTGGCTCACGTTACAGCAGTCTTGGAAAGGGAGGAGTGAGCGGAGGGGTACTCAGTTGGTTGCAAATTGCAACCACACCACTAGATGCCATCAAATCATGCACACTGTACCTTTAACTCTTCCTTCATGTTTAACCAGCTGTCATTCTAATTTTCACACCACTTAGTCCAACTGTACATTCCCGACCAATCGGTTGCTTCAAGTCCTCTTCTCCAGCAGAAATATCTCATCTTGATATCTCAATCACTCAATCATCATCTCCCGTCGTCTCCCATTTGCAGCTTGTGGATCGCCACTGATGAAACTCAACACTTCCCTCGCATATGTTGCACATTAAAAGCCCTCCAGCAGCTCAAAGGAAATCATTCTTTTGAAATAGACCTTGATGGTACTTGTGGGTGAATTGAAATGTGTAAAACCATTTCAATTGAAGTGATCATGATCACTTTGTCACATTTTCAACACAGACATGCAGAATAACTTACAAATTGAATGATTTACCGTGCAGCGGAAATATTAATTGCACAAATCGAGATATATGCCGCTAGATGGGAAACGCGTATGGAGAGGCAGATGGGTGGTGATAAACTGATGGAATCAACTGAAATAGGTACTTGAATGCACTTTGGTGGAGACTCGCTCCTCTTTTCTTCTTTACTACCGAAGCATTAAACTTTCATTATGTTATTTTTTCAAATGTAGTGTAGAGAGGAGGAAAAGAAGATTTTTTTTAAAAACAATAATTGTAATACAGATTATATATATGTTTTCTCCCATGGGGGATTTGGAGGTGGGTAAAATCAATCAATAATATAAAATAAAATATTTTTTAGGGCTGTCAAAGTTGATGTGGTAATAACATGGTAACACAAATTCGATTTAACGCCACTAATTTTTTTAACGCATTAACGCAATTTGCGATTTTTAGGTTGTAGAGGGCTCAGTTGTAAAGTTAGAGTGAAGATACTGGCATCATATGAAACTATAAAACCTGAGGAATCTATTGGTACCAACCATGTCATACTAGCTTGTCCCGAAGGAGGATAAACAACTCTCCAAATGTATGCTAAATTTTGGCGTCATGGCTATTTTCAAAGGGGTTCCTTGACCTCTGACCTCCAGATATGTGAATGTAAATGGGTTCTATGGGTACCCACGAGTCTCCCCTTTACAGACATGCCCACTTTATGATAATCACATGCAGTTTGGGGCAAATCATAGTCAAGTCAGCACACTGACACACTGACAGCTGTTGTTGCTTGTTGGGCTGCAGTTTGCCATGTTATGATTTGAGCATATTGTTTTATACTAAATGCAGTACCTGTGAGGGTTTCTGGACAATATCTGTCATTGTTTTGTGTTGTTAAATGATTTCCAATAATAAATATATACATACATTTGCATAAAGCAGCATATTTGTCCACTCCCATATTGATAAGATTATTAAATACTCGACAAATCTCCCTTTAAGGTACATTTGGAACAGATAAAAAATGTGCGATTAATTGCGATTAACTATGGACAATCATACGATTAATCACGATTAAATATTTTAATCGGTCGACAACCCTAATATATTTGCTTCTGTTATGTAAATTTGGGGATTGCCGTTAAGCTACAATTAATAAAACGCACCACTTCCTGCACAGATGTTCCACATTAAAGAGCCTCAAAGAACAAACGTCTGCAAGAAATGTTGAGTTTTTTATTGATGGTAACTTGACTTGAAATCCTTTCAAAATTATCGGAAAGATTTTAAAATGATGGCTTGCATAGGACATACCTCAGGCTTCTTTCATCGTATGTATCTTGACAAGCCCGTTCTAATAAATCCAGAACTTCCATGCATTCTCGTGACAAGTTGACAATTAGTTCTGGTTTCTGGCTTTGCGCTTGTTTGCCTGCTTGTCTTTGAATTACCACATAGTTCCCACAGTGCCTGTTAAAGTCAAGCAACTGAGAGGCTGCCGACCACTCGGAGCGATGCTGGGAGGTTTACCCCATGGGTATCTCGTGGTTCCTATGCTGCGCTTCAACAGTGGATGTGTGTGTGTGTGGGGGGGTTGTCTTGGCTTTCCCCCGGCGCATCTTTATACTGAGATGAACTGACATGCTCTCCTGGAGCAGCCGTCGGAGGAAGAGAGAGGGAGAAAGTGAAGGGGAATCTACACTTGGCAGGGCTAATCCAGACTTGAGGATGTGCTGTACCAGGCTGCTATCTTTAACCGGGGGCTGCAACTCCCACAGAGAAGAATGCAAGACTTTGATTGGACCGCCCACACTGGTGCAATGTTTTGGCCAGAGCTGGAGGCTCCGTTGTATCATAGTTGTTGCTGTGCACTTTTTTTTTACTTGAGGCCAGAGTGAAACAACGAATAGAAGGTGGCGACCTTGAGAATTGCCCTTGGCTTAGATAAGCATAGACTTTTTGCTTTCGTGCACTCTCCCTGCTCTATGAGGAGAACAAAGACCTCAAAAGAGATGTTGCTGCAAAAAGGAAAAAATCTCCAACAGAGAAACACTGGACTGGCAACACCACTTCACTATGTTCTAGAAAGTCTCTAAAAACTCCTCAGCAAACCAATTAAGTCAGTGTTTTCATCTCTTAACAATAGTTTAGATGAATCTGAGCTGGGCAGTTTATTCTGTTCCGTTTTAATTGGATGTGGAACAATCCTTCCTGATTAGACCAAATTGGAGTTGGTGTAGGGGTTTTGGATTTCAAACTCCCCGACCATCAGCGGGGGTAAAGTCCTCTAGAGCGATGGCACGGGGAGATACGAAGAGTTTATTTCCCCAAACAGGCGGATAATTAATTGGACGTGAGAGGATTGTGTAATCCTGTTTTCCACGGGCCGTAACCACCCTCGTCCTGGGACCGCAGACCCCGGCACTTCAAAGCCCGGCCAAAAAGACCTGACCGAGACCGAAGGGAGTCCACATATCAACAATATATCGCCTCCATCCCCCCCTTTCTTTGTCTCCCAAGCTCTTGCTCCGCACTATCTCCCTTCCTTTTTCTCCAGTTCACACTAAAATACTGTAAAGATAGAGAAAATGAGAGCGATAAAGTAATTAAAAGTCAGGAAAGTTTCTCTCGGCACCCGCACATTCAATTAGTTTTTTGAGTCATTTTTGCCTTCAAGTGGTCTTTGAATGCTGCATTAGCCGTATCTCTAAAGGAGCTGTAATGAATTAGAATTACATTTGTGCAGGTCCTCATTTTCTTTTGTTCTCCCTTTTCTTCCAAAAAAGATCATAAAACTCTGTAGGGTAAGATAAAAAAGTTCCACCTGAGCAAAGGGCCATCCAGATGTGTCAAAGTATTTTTTCCGGTGGGGGAGGGGGTTTCGGGGGGTAAATTCTCGTCTCAAAATATAATGTGTGATCCCCGCCGCCTGCAGGTGCATCTAGCTGTGATAACAGAGCTTTTGTTTCTCACACCTGTCAGCTGGAAGCACAGGTGAGGGGAGGTGGTGGTGGGTATAATGCCTCTCCTGCGACAAGAGGGGAAATGTCAAAAAGCACAACAAAAAAAGTCTGTCACGGGTACTGTTTGGAGCAAGTAATCATCAGGTGTGTGGGTTATTAGTTCTTGTTTTATTTAGACATCCTTAAAGGGGACATATCGTGCTCATTTTCAGGTTCTTACTTGTATTTTGTGTTTCTACTAGAACATGTTTACATGCTGTAATGTTAAAAAAAACCTTTATTTTCCTCCTACTGTCTGTCTGAATATGCCTGTATTCACCCTCAGTTTGAAACGCTCCGTTTTAGTGCATTTCAACGGAATTACAATGGAATTGCGTTTAAATGTTAAACATTCCATGTTTACTTCATGTCAGCTGATGTCATTCAGGAAATAAACTGGGACACATTTAGAATGTTTATGTTTAAAATCATGTAATGGTCTAAATCTTGAATATTTGTGACATCACAAATGGACAGAAATCCTAATGGCTTGTTTCAAACCCACAACTTCTGAATACGGGCTGTGTGTATTTCTCCGTATATTGAGCGTTTTGATAGTTTAACTCTATTTATAAAGCACTTAAACCTGCTTTATAATATAAAAGACATGAAAATCTCACTTTTTACAATATGGGACCTTTAAACATTTGAGAACTTTAGCTTCTTTTCCTGAATTAAAATGAACATTTCTAAGAGTAAAGTGTCAAAATGTGTATCCGTACTGAAGCTCAAATATCACATCGGCATTGTTATGAAAAAAAATCGAATGAAACCAAGTCTTAATATGTAGTAGAAGTTAGTGTCAGGCATTTTTTTGCATTAGCATATTTCATTTAAGGCAAAAAAATCACTCCACCATTGTCGAACTGTTGACTATCACTATAAGGTCTCAAGCTGGTTCTCTTTTTGTTGTGAAAATCCCACAATTCATTTTCTGTAATTGAAAACCCCATTTTTGTGTGATTGTCCGTGTGTTCATACACTGTATGTATTTCAAGGAGTAGGCAGAAATAGTAAAAAAAACACAAACAATGAAACCAAAGCAGCTCCTCTGAATCTTAAATTGATCCACCCTGCTCTCAAAACTTCAGTCTCTGGAAGATTGAAATCATCCGGCTTTTTGATTTCCATCTCGGCTCAGCTGTGGCAGCAGTTTTTCATCTGTGGATTTTGAGCTTTGTCATTGTTCATAGTGCAGAACATGGTCGTGATTAATAGAGTCTATAATGCTCCGAGCACGTATACCGCCCTCCGTCAGCACACACTGTCATAAATAAAACAGAAAGAGAATAATAACACATGTAAGCTGCAAAGTGGATGGATAGGTTTCATCGAGAGGGAGAAATAAACAAGATGCTGCTTCATTGGATTAAACCACTGCAAATGTCAAACAAACAAACAAAGATATACAGCAGACTTTTCATTAGCATTGCTCTAATCTAGCCCTATTGTCTAGATTGTCATATAATTGAATTACCCACCAGGAAGTACTGCTGGAAAATTCAACCATGTTAATCAATGAAGTCGTGGAAATTTTAATTTTTAGTGGTACGTAGATTAGAGAAGTTGTGTTACACAGTTTTTGACATTAGGGTCCTTCTCATTTCACCTCGTGATGGCACTCGATCAAAAGTTAAGGGAACGCCAACGTTATTATTGGGATTCATCCTGAGGGGAACATGAATATCTGGACCAAATTTAATGGAAATCTTTCCAATGATTGTCCAAACATTTCACCCAAAACCAGAATCAATCATATTAAACTAGAAAAACCTGAGGAATCCATTGGTACCAACGATGTCATACTAGCTTGTCGCGAAGGAGGTTAAATAAAGCTCCAAACTTCTGCTACATTTTGGCGATGAAAAACTGGTATTGCCATTTTCAAAGGGGTCCCTTGACCTCTGAACTCAAGATATGTCAATCTCACGGTGGCGCTATAGAGGAAAAGTCAGGGGATCACCAAAGTCTTAAGATCAGGCTGTTCTCATACACTGTTTCTTAGCTATACCTATACGAAAAGTAATGCACTGTAATTCGTATATATCCCACAAAATCATTTTGTATTTAATCCACGTAATCGTGAACCAGGAAGTCCACGTCCAAACTCCATGTAGGGAGGAGGTCGGGTGGATGGGTGGGTCCAAAAGCTGTTGGTGTCCCGTGTGAAACCAGAAGTCAACGTTGACTTATTTGTCATGCAACTTCCGTACTTAAGTAATTCCACTTCATCGTTATTTCAACCCAAACATTAATATATTTGTCACATAACTTCCGTAATTACTGCAAGTAACGCCACATCCGTAGTTATTTTAACCCAAGCGTTGATTTAATATCATGTAGCTTCCGTTATTTAAACCCAAACCACAATATTTCCCTAAACCTAACAAAGTAGTTTTTTTTTACTAAACCTAACCAAGTGGTTTTCTGTGAAGATGGAATTTTATTTTGAAAGGACTGTATGCATGTAACGAGCTGACATTGACACGTGTTGCTGGACATTAGTTGGAAAACGCACAAAAAACGAGAAATTACTTTTCGTAAGATATCATACGAACCGTTGTGAGGATATGTTGTTAGGATACATTCTCTTGGCACCATGAGTGCCTGAACCAAATGTGTCATGACAGACCACCTACAGTAATAGTTGTGGAGACATTTCACTACAAACCAAACATGTCAACCTCATGGTTGCACTCGAAGGAAACGAGGGGCGATTTATTCAACACAGCTATTTGAGTCTGGACTCTGGATGCCTCCCCGTTCAGAGCCCTTCAAATAACAAGTTATCTTACCACTTTAACTTCAACAGTTTTGGGATGCAATAGCCTCTGCGCTTGTGTCTGACAGTTGTTGTGTTTTGTATTAAATCTTCTTCTTCCCCTCCCACTCGTTCTGCTGTCGAGGACTTGTGCTTGTTTTTAGACCTTGTCGGGTGTCAACAAAACTCGAGTGGGATGTTATGAGAGAGTGTCTTCTCACCAACAGGATCTCATTATTTTCAAGGTGCCCTGGTTCCTCGGGGAACAGCGCAACTTTTTTCTATTTTACAGGGGACAAAGGGAGGTACCGTAGTATTCTCGGAATCCTAATTTTATTTATGTGCAATAGGTACCTCTATTTGGTTTGCTGTTGTTGCTGAATGAGAAAATAATGTCCTGTCACATCAAATTGAGATGCTTTAAATGTTGCCATATTTACTCGGTACCTCTGGTTCTGAAATGTTCAGCCAATGCTTAAATGTATTCTTTCTAACAGCCAGCAGGGGGCGACTCCTCTGGTTGCTAAAAGAAGTCTGATTGTATAGAAGTCTATGAGAAAATGAGCCTACTTCTCAATTGATTTATTACCTCAGTAAACATTGTGAGCATGAGTTTTTGGTCTCAATCTCTAGTTTCAAGTCTTCTTCAATACAGCATGATGTTCATTACCTCCGCTAAGGCCGAAGGCCTAGGAAGGAGGTTATGTTTTCACCGGCGTTGCTTTGTTTGTTGGTATGTAGGTTTGTTGGTTTGTTCATTAGCAGGATTACTCCAAAAATCTTCGGTGGATTTGAATGACATTTTTTGGAGGGGTGGGGTGTGGCACAATGAACAATCCATTAGATTTTTGTGGCGATCCGGATAATGATCAGGATTCAGGAATATTTTTAAGGATTCTGATCAGCCTGAGCATTAAAACCACAGGGTATAACACATGCGCAGTGTAGCTGATGACGCGTTGATGACGCATCATGAAAAAAATCAACTTATCCGGATATCAATTCTTCTTCGCAGCTCCAAAACAGCAGCCTTCACTGTGCTGTCGCCCTGGATGTATCATGGCTGCCTCTGGCAACTACTGTTTTAGAGCAGCGAAGAAGAACTGATTGCAGGTAGTTTGTCACGTGATGATAGCAACAACAATAGTGCGGTGCTAGAGGAGAGTGTAACGGTAGTAGTAGTCAGTAGTAAACGGCTGTTAGATAATAATAATAATGATAATAATAACTATATATTTGTTATCACGCTGGTATCGGATCGGTACTCGGTATCGGCCGATATCGCAAGTTCAGGTATCGGGAAGAAAAAAATGGTATCGGAACATCTCTAACATTTTGGTTGTTTAAAAATGTCTTGTACAGCGTTCGGTCGTACTTAACTACACCCTCTGGTGTCACATCTGGTTGCAAAAAAACAAGATGGTGACGGCCAAAAACCAAGATGGCGACAGCCAAAATGCCGAACTCGAGGCTTCAAAACGGCAGTCCACAAACCAATGGGTGATGCCGCGGTGACTACGTCCACTTCTTATATACAGTCTATGTATTTACCAAAAGAAAGTTACATTGTCAAAGGTTTTTAGTAAGAATGCTGCGTAAAGTAAAGGCCAAATTGAAATTCAAGCTCGTCTCCGGTGTTGTCAAAGAGTTTAGGTACATGTGGGAGAACATGAGAGACAGAGGTTGATGCAGGTTGAAAGAAGAGAAAACTGAAGTCGGAGAGGAGAGAACAAAGTGAGATGAGATCATGCAAGTTTATTATGCAGATGAGGAGAGTCAGCGACTCCTAAACTGTCTGAGCGTTTCCTAATTCATCACTGTCGCTTTTCGGTGCGCGTGTGTGTGTTAGTTATGGTACAGCGGAGCATCTGCGTCGCGGCCACCGGCTCTGATTGATCACCCTTCTGCAGACTACAGGAGCACATTCCTGAGGCCACGCGCACCCGCGGGTGCCTCAGAGCCTTGATTAAGGCAGAGACGACCCCAGAAATGAGTGCCACGGGAGGCTTCACCCTCTCACGCATTGTTCTTTCACTTTCATTCTCTCTCCTTCTCTCTGTCTTTAGATTAATAGATCCGCCCCCCTCGTTCACCCATCTGCTCATTTCTTTCTTTCTTTTTCCACTCCTCTCTTCTCTTGTCCAGCCACTTGGCTTCTCTCCTAATCGACTTCACCTCCTACTTTCTCTTCTGCCCAGTCTTCATTTCCTTTTTTTCTCCCTATCTTTCCTTGTCCTTCTAAGTCTATCCAGTCAGGGATTTTTCTGTTCTGCATTTCTTTAAAAATACCGGCTACACTTGAGGGATTTTGTCAGTTAAGTGATGATAACATTGTCAGCAAAATCATTTATGTGTTCCCAGTGAGGGACTTGCTTGCTCCGTGTTCCATGCCAACATTTAAGCGTGGACTATATTGAGTTCTGGTAGTTGTTTTCATTTACTTCCTCTGCTAATTCAACACATTCTCATCCCAACTCGTCAAATACCGATGCTTGATCAGATCAGTGACCCTCAGCGTCTGAGACTGACGCACCGAGGCAACCTTTAGCGTCTGTACGGGACGCACCAGGCTTTCAACTAACTCCAATGTAAACCCATCCACATCATTATTAGACACTCAGAGCAACTGACGTAGTATAAGTAAGGGATAATGTACAGCGAGCTGGTCATTGCTGTGAAAGAATCCCTGACAGGGCGATGCTGCACTACGCGTCGGGGTCTCTCATCGCCCTGAAGGAGATTCTTTCACAACAATGACCTGTTAGCTGTACATTATCCCGCTTATTACATGGCTACTTACTGAAGAAATCAATATTTTTACACAAAACGGTCCGCCAGAGTCCGACATTAGAGCTGCGCCCATAGCAACGGTCTGTTATACAGAAATTACAGACCGCAGAACGGCGTGATTGACCATTCAGAATTGGGTATTTAACACATCCGTGTAATAAAGAGCAAGAAAGTCCGTGGAGAACGGGTGGAAGGGAGGGTGGACGAGTCAAACAAACACAGGACTTTCACCCAGGAGACTGCTGTTCACGTCCTGTGTGAAACCAAATCAACGTTGACTTATTTACTGTATAGTTTTGTTACATATGTTACGTAGCCTACATAACGGCAGTTATGTAACAAACAGACTTATTTTAACCCAAACCACGATCTTTTCCTAAACCTAACCAAGTAGTTTTGTTGCATAAGTAAACCTAAAAACGGAGTAAACCTACGTTGGAAGTTTATTGTGAAAATACGGAAACTGACTCGCCATCCCTGACACGTCCGAAATTGACGCTAGATGGGTACCTAGTGCCATAGTTTGGAGCGTAGGGTCACTGACCAAGCATTTGACGAGCTGGGAGTGAGAATGTTAATTTGTCAGGTACAATTTTATCTGTTACACGTTTGTTTCACGTTTAACTAATGAGGATTAGCGCTAGTAGCTTGGCCCCACAAACCAGTTGTTTTTTCTTAAATAGATCATTATAGACAGTAGTAGTAGACAATTCAAACCTTCTGACACTAAGTCGTGAATACTTATATGAACATTAAGTCACACTGTGTGCAGCTTTCCATTCTTTCTCCAGGAACAGCACAGTCACAAGACTGCCCTAAAGAAGTCCTAGTTTACTCTGCTTTGGTTATTGGTCAAAAAATATACTTTGGAAGAAATGAATATTGTAGGAAAATTACCATCTGTTGAACCTTCCAAGCAATTAAGCATTTTTGATCAAATCAAGGCCTTTTGTTCCACAAAAAAATCTAGCTGGTTGTCACAAAATTTCACACTTCAAAGCACATTCAGGATGATCCAGCTGGGATTGCATCTTTGAGCCGGTCTTCTTCTACTGCTGAGTCGGCTTCTCTATAGCAGTAGCCCGAGTTATCTACTGTTCTGATCTGAGCCGAGGTTAGTTACAGCATGATAACTAGACCTTTTACCAAAACGTGGTCAGAAAGAATTAGATTTGCTTTTACCTTTAGATCTTTAAGGGCGCTTTCTCAAGCCATAGTCCGATGGGTTAGTCCAAATCAGAGTGAAATTGAGAGTCTGAGTCTGGTTCGGTTTCAAATTAAAACAGACCAAATAAAAATAAATATTTGCTGAGGGGCCTGTACGAAGGAGCAAATTTATCTTTTTCATCTGGAGAGCTGCCACTTCTATGCAGGAAATCACAGACTTTGATATATTGCTGTCCAAGTTTTTTCGCTTCAACTTGGCACTGATCTACTGTGAGCACAAATCCCTTCTCCTCCAGTTTATCTCCAATGACTTTATAAAGGTCACTATTTTTGTGGACTTTATTTAGCATATTCTGTATGTTCTCTTTGGCCCAGATATCAAACAAACATTGGACTTCTGCAGAAGTCCAAGTCAGTCCTCTCCCACTCATGTTAACCTGTCGTTTACCTGTGTCCATCTCGCTTGGAAACAGTCCAATACCACCTCTCTAAGTGGTCTCGGACCTGTTGTTTTGGTCTGCACCACAGTACGATTACTGCGTTCACAACCGCCCAAAAGAACCGCACCAGATTTCAACTAAATCGGGCTAAATGTTGGCTTGTGAAAGCGCCCTAAGTATCATAACAGTCTCAGCCAGAATTGCCAAAAAGGAAAAGTTCCACAGTTATTACAAAACCAAAACAAATTGGTTCTTCTTGGTTTTGGTTGTAACCAAAGTGTCCCATGCCTGACAGTGAGTGTTTGAGCATCACTCAGTTAGAAGAACAAGACTGAGAGCTGACTGGGGATTGATGGGAGACAAGTTTCTTTGTGACAGCTGACAAAATAATACCACCAAGGAGTCGCCAAAGTCATCATGTTCCAATCTGGACGGGTCAAAAGGTTTTAAGGGTAAATCCATGCTGAATGAAAAGCTGCAGATATTCAGACGGTGACAGCTGATGGGCAACAACTGCTATGACAACACTAATGGGCGAGTGACCAGAAATACCAGGGCGCCAAATACCGATGCTTTGTCACAGCCATCTGCGTTCGATACCGCCGCACAAGACACCCTTCGGCGTGGTGATGAGATGCACCAGACTCTCCGTTAACTATATGTAAACCCATCCGCGGCAACAGTAAACGCTCAGGGAAAGTGCTGTGGTGACGTAGTTTAAAGGGGTACGTGGATGGCTCCAACAAACACAGGGCTTTCATCCAAGAGACCGCTGTTCGTGTCCCGTGTGTTACGTATCACTTTCACGGTACAATCAGTTGATCATTCATGTCCCGTGTTCACAACGTTACGTTTCATTTTCACTTTACAAATGTAGTAATTTGAAGCCCAAACATGTTGTTTTTCCTAAACCTAAGTAAGTAAGTGGTTTCGTTGCCTGAACCCACACTTTTTTGTTTAATTCACAACATTAAGCACGTGTTTACTGCGACTGAAAAGTGATGCCGAGGGGTCTGACAAAGCGAATCTATTGGTAAGAACCATGTCATACTAGCTTGTCGAGAAGGACGCTAACTAACGCTCCAAAGTTAGTCAACTTTTAGCAAGCAAAAACTGTCATGGCCAATTTTAAGGGGACCCTTGACCTCTGAGCTCAACATATGTGAATGAAAACAGCTTCTATGGGTACCCACGAGTCTCCCCTTTACAGACATGTTCAATCGTGTCTCGTCTTCACAACTTTACGTTTCATTTTCATTTTACAAACTTAGTCATTTTAAGTCCAACCATGTTGTTTTTCCTAAACCTAAGTGGTTTTGTTTAATTCACAACATTAAGCATGTGTTTACTGCGACCAGAAAGTGACACCAAAGGGTTCTAGCAAAGCGCCAGTATGTGACAAGTCGGAATGAGAACATGTTGCACACAGTAGGAAGTTTGCTCTCTTCTGATTCAGTGAGAATTTAAAGGGCAAACCGACTTAACAGAGCAATCTACTAAATCCTGGTGTGTTGCTTTAGTTTTCTTATTCCTTCCTCCTCCTCCATTTCCATCTCTGCTGGGCTGCAGCGGCTGTGAATTTGTCTTCCATTAGAATGGAGCGTTCCCCAGGAGTGTCGCCGGCTCGAATCATACGGATGCTATTACATCCCGTAGACATTACATTATTTATCTTCCCAGCTGACACCCATCACCCGTAGTGATTGCTCCGCAGCCCCGCTGACATCCCTGCTGTCACCCCACTGCCGCAGACCATTCTCCTCGTATTAACATCTCCGGATCTCCGGGGGACCCAAACGTGCACTTTTCCCACTTTCACTCAGTGGTGGAGCCTCCAAACTTCCTATCCCCTACCCCCTGAGGAGGAGGGATTTGTGCAAAGCTGTGGAAGGATTAGAGAAGATCGTTAGAAAGTGTGGCTGAGGTAGTGGGAGAAATAATACTCCCCAATTTGATTTGCTCCTCACTACTCCATCAGTCAGTGAAATAAAACAACAAAAGTCAGAGCTGCTTTTTAATGCGCAATTTGGGGGAAAATGCCAGAAGTCCAAGCACATTAGTTACAGTACTAACTAGGGCTGTCAATCGATTACAAAAGGTAATCGTGATGCAATCACAAATTAATCGTGCATTTTTTTTATCCGTTCAGTAGTACATGAAACAGGTAACCTGAAAAAAATCATGTGCCTCTGTGTCCTCCGGTGCTCCTAGCACATCTGCAAGATTTCACAGACCGGAGGAAAACAAGCAGTCAGAGCTGATCTGAGGTCTGCTGTCCAGCTGCTGTCTATGAGAGCCGGCTGTCAATCACTCGCAATCTCCGACCAAACGGTCAAACTAGGCCGCGCTGATCAAACATGAATCAATATTATGTTATGTTAATGCCTATTTTTTGCCTCAAATGTTTTCAGAATCATCTTGTAGTGCACGGTTTAGCTGTAAAATGAGAAAGTTTGTGACGCCATTGTGAAATCTGGCGAAGGAACGCCAAGTTCCGGTCACGTGACCGGAGCACAGCCAATAGGAACGCTCTCTCAGTGAAATGACCTGTGATTGGTCAAAGTCTCCCGTCACAGGCTAGATTTTTTTAAAATCCTGAAAACAGAGCCATGAGGAGGAGCAGAAGTCTAGTTTTCTCTCAGAACACTTGAATTACAATATGCTGAAGGGTTATTATGGAATTTTTGCCCAATGACTGCCTACTGCCACTTTAAAGGAAGATTTGTCAAGTATTTAATACTCTCATCAACATGGGAGTGTACAAATATGCTGCTTTATGCAAAGGTATGTATATATTTAATATTGGAAATCAATTAACAACACAAAACAATGACAGATATTGCATTTAGCATAAAAAATATGTTCAAATCATAACATGGCAAACTGCAGCCTAACAGGCAACAACCGCTGTCAGTGCGCTGACAAACTGCATGTGATTATCATAAAGTGGACATGTCTGTAAAGGGGAGACTCGTGGGTACCCATAGAACCCATTTTCATTCACATATGTTGAGGTCAGAGGTCAAGGGACCCCTTTGAAAATGGCCATGACAGTTTTTCCTCACCAAAATTTAGTAAGTTTGGAGCATTATTTAACCTCCTTTGCGACAAGCTATTATGACATAGTTGGTACCAATGGATTCTTTAGGTTTTTCTAGTTTCATAAGATACCAGTATCTTCACTCTAGCTTTAAAACTGAGCCCGCCAAAAACCACAAGTTGCATTAATGCGTTAAAGAAATTAGTGGCGTTAAAACAAATGTGTTATTATCGTGTTAACTTTGACAGCCCTAGTATTAACAGTTACAAACAGCCTGGCCTTGATCCTAAATAAATGCACTCGCAACATAACCACACACACCACCACTCTCTCACACACACACACACACACACACACACACACACACACAAACACAGGTCAAGGGCCAGCGGTGTATTGTTTCCCATCTCTTGTGGTTTTCCTGCACCGTCTCCCTGAGTGTCTTCCAAACCCTCTCTCCTGTCATGGATTAATTGGATTTTTGACCCAGTTCCAGTTTGCTCCCCTCCTTCTTCTTCTTCTCCTCGTGCTCCGCTTGGTCGCTGTCATGAGATTGTGTAAAATGTGTGTGTGTGTGTGTGTGTGTGTGTGGAGGATTTAGTGTGTCGCTGGCTACCTCGTTTCCAGTCTGTTGGGACCCTTTGTCTCCTCGCCACCCCTCTCGTCATTCTCCCCCCCCCATAGGAGGGCAACAGCCGGCAAACAAAGCCGGACTCCCTCTTTGAACCCCATCCACACACACACACACACACACACACACACACACACAACACACACACAGAGACGTATTCCCCATCCTTCCCCTTCTCAATTCCAGCCACTTGCTGCCTTGTCACAACTATAACAGCCACTGCCACGACCACTGCTATTGTTCTCCTGGCATTTTGGGAGCGCGCTAGGGGGCTGTTGGCGTTAAGTTCATCTGTAGTGCACTGCACACAGAGCCAGTAAAGGAGAAGAGACAAGGAATTACCCTGACTGCATGGCTGGAAAACTCGTGTCTCTCTCTTTTATTTGTTGTTCTACCCGTCGCCCTAAATCAAGCCCCCCTGCTCTATGTAATAAAACTGACGAGAAGGCCGTCTCGGGATGCCTCCGCTGCTTCTTCTGTGCCTGATCATGCATTATTGTTGAAACAGGTTTCTTTTTTTGTCTGCAGTCAGTCATTCACTCATTTCACAACAGAGCGCGTGTGACCCTACGCTGAACTGGTCTTTTTTGCAGGGGTAAAAAATAATGAAAGGAATTGCTGCAACTTTGTGTAGATGCTTCCCTGTGGGGGTTTCATCAGGGTTTTTCATCTCTGCGTTTTGCTTGTAATTACAGACCCGAGGCTGTGCGGGCGGGTGCAGGGTCAGCTTTCGCAGCCTCTTTATGGACGTTTGTCTGCTCCGCCGCCGTGATTTGTAGTCAGACGGACCGCTCCGCTCGCACTGTTAGCGGATCCGAGGATTAAGAGTTCCGCTCATAAATGTCAAATGATAGATCTGAGAACAGCGTGCTTTTTCCCCCTCCAACTTCAGCTGAGATGCTTATTATGCTGATTTATTACTATTGATTTCAATTTCCAAGGCTTTATTTGCTGGAAGCTGTACCATTAAAACTGCAGCCACACAGGATATGAATTAAGATCCCGGGGATTACAAACGCCTTTCAATTGTGTCTGGCAGAGCGATGACTTTTGAATGAGCAACACTGTGTGTGTGTGTGTGTGTGTGTGTGTGTGTGTGTGCGTGCATCTGTGAAAGCAAATGAACTTGAAGTAACGGCTGCTTTTTGTTTGGCTCGTTTGAATCCCGCAGCCGGAGCCATTGGCTGGTTTTGTGTCTCCTCGCGGCCAATTGGGTTGAAGCGTGGGTGATTTTGAATAGCTCACAAGCCAGGGCATTGTGTGTGGTATACGTTAAGCCGTTAGTCCGTTGCTCCGGGGCCCCAAAGGGAATTGAAAAGGCCCCTGTGTCGTTAGTTAACGGTCACCCTTTCACTGACACATTTAAAATTTAAACCACCCATCTTTTTTAAATCCAACAGGGTGCCGTGTGTTTTGTCCTGGGATTAGGAACACATACAGGTTCATTGTTATTTGAAGGGCCTTAGTGAACGTTGCAGGCCAGTGTTAGTGTGCCCCCTACTGCTAGACTGGAGCCCCCAACCATATCTACTCACTGACTCAGGGCCAGTTTAAAAATAAATAAATAAAAAATAATTATTGTCTTAAGTCATTTAATAATTTGAAATGAAGGCACTCTCAAAATGTCTCAAAGGGATAACGGGACTCATATTGGCATCTATGAACCGTCAGCCAGTAAAGATCTTCTACCTCTGATGTCATGAATTTACTTTATCTGTTTAGTTTTGTGCTTATTGTAGAAACAATTAGTGCTATTTCTTATTTTACTGGGTTTGAATTGAAACAAAATTAGGGTTTTATGTTCTTAATTTATTGAGACTAGAAACAAAGCAAGTTTATTTATATAGCACATTTCAGCAACAAGGCAATTCAACATACGCTTTACATAAAACACAGGACATTAAAACACATTATATAAGATAAAAGATACAGTTAGTGATGGCAAACATCATTAAATAAAAACAAACATTCAAAATGAATTGAATAAATAACATGAATAATGAATAAATATATATAAATAATAATTATATATATATACTAAATCATTTTTCCTCACAAAATGCTCTGGTATACAGTATTTCCACAATAATTGAATTCCCTTAGAAAAAATAAATATATATATATATATATATATATATATATGCAGATAAATGTACAGTATAATGCTGAAGTTGTGAAATAATCATATACATTTTTAATACGTCTAAGATGTAGCGATGATGCAAGTTGTTACCAATGAGCAAAATCTCGCCCTGTTTGTTTAGATTGAAGATATCTTTGAAAAAATTATATTTAGAATTTCAATGCTTTACTAAAATATAAAACACCTGCAGTACTAAATGTGAAGATACAGGGTAAAAATAATATTTAAATTCAGCATGGAGTTGATGAATCCCATTGATGTGACGCTTTCTTCACATCCGTCTCATTTATTTATTTCATTCTGAACTCTTTGGGTCTCTGTATTAACGCTGATCTCCAGGCTTTTTCAAGGGAATTAAATTCTTGGGGGAAATACTGTATACCAGAGCATTTTGTGAAGTAAAAGGGATTTTGTATTTTGCACAAACTCCCAGCCGTCAGCACCTTCAAAACTGGAAACTATTTGTATCTGTGCTCAACTCCAAAACCCTGTATCAGGCAAACACCAAGTGTTACTGTCAAACTCTCTTCTGCTGCTGCTGCTGCTGTTGTTTCAGATTCCTCTTCCAGCATTTCAGCATTTTCTTGCCCACACTAACCCTGGCTGACAATATGTTCCCGGGGTCAGGGCTTTCGTGGCTGGGTTAAGGAAGGGACAGGTGCAGGAAAAAAGAAGTGCTGGTCTCTGCAGCTTGAAGGTGATCTGGACCAGATGGTCGTCTCTCTCCTCCAGATGCACTTTACCTTTCCATATCCGCCACTGGCTCACAGTAGGACTGTAACGGATAGGGCCTTATCGCAGCCACTCTGTGTGTGTGTGTGTTAGGGGAGTAGGTAGGAGTGGGACCTGCATTGGGCCTTCATCCAGCCTAGCAGATCCAATACTTCCCCCCCTTCCTCCTCCTCCTCCTCCTCTTCCACACAGATGCTGCAGCTCTGCACTGCACCAACTGATGAGAATCAGATTTTAGGATATTGGCCTCAAACTTCCGAACCCACTTCTCACGGCCCCTATCAGCGAAGGGGGCAAATACAGCCAAGAAACGGGCTTATCTTGAGAGGAGATGGGTTTGGAGGGGGGAGGGATGGAAGACTTTGTTTGTCTTTGCCAAGCAGCACAGAAGCCGGAGGGACTCAGGACGGCTGCTCTCCGCAAGACCCGCTTTTATCGATTAACCTCGTCCTCCTCTCACCTCGGGTTACTCCACCTGAGTACCTGTTCTCCTGTTGCATTGCGTAATGCGCCTCGCACTAACAGGATGTTGCAAGTCTCCTCTTTCCTCCCTTCACCTCTTTTGTAAGCCTGAGAGATTTCAGGGTCCCGGCTGCGGTGGAGGCTGTTATATTCCGAGCCATTTCTCTTTGCAGGCGTGGACACACACCCATTAGGAGTTGTCAAGAAAATGATAATGTCTGTCTGAAGTAGAGACATTATTTCTTGAGGATATGTTTTTTTTTCTCTCACCCTGAAGGACCCTCAGTCCCATCCATTAGTTGTTATCAAGAAAAGCAGGCATGTAGCATTTCAAGGCAGAAATAATGTATTTTTTCACTTTTAGTTTTGGTTTTTTTTCTCATTAAAGGACAGTTTGGTTGTTAGAGAGACAGTGTGTTTGCTGTGTCCATCACTGATGGTGAATCCTAAGCAAAACACTCAACAATCTATTAGGGCTAACCCCCCAGTCGATTAAGATTTCTTAAATCGATTAGACGTTTTTTATGCTGTATGACTTATTTCCAAGAAACTTATGAGCACATATCTGGTAAACTCAACATTTAAAGTAGTTCTTTTGTGTGATTCTTTGTGGAAAAACTCAGTTTTAAAGATTGATTGATTAAATCAGCTAATTGATTAGTTGATAAAATCATATGAGCGTCGACTAAGAATTTCTTTGGTCAAGGACAGCCCTGCAATCTATGTATTGTGTTATTAATGACACGTCTCGCTAACAAGTATCAATAAATTATATTTTAAGTGAGACAGAAAATCACACCTTCTTTTGCACGGATTAAAAACAAAAAAAAATATTACTTAAATAGGTCTGGAGGGAAAAATGTTTTGCATAATTATATTTTTAAATAAAAGTAATAACAGTTCTTTACTTACACAACAAAGTTCAATCTTAATGAAAATGCCTAATCAGTCAAAAGCACATAATACAAATGCCTACACAGTGGTGGAAAATAACATTTATTAGTACTTTACATTATTATTATTATACATGATTGTACTTATTACAGAGCCCTTTCAAGCATCATGCATGCTGATCGATGTACTCCTAGATCTCTAAAGGTCCTTATACATCATTCCCTTCAGGGGACGAGCTCCCTGCTGCTGTACCTGTTGGTCCAGGATGTCCCTGCTTGAGCCCTGGTCCTCTACAACAGTTGTCTCAACCTGGGGTCAACGGCCCCCTCCCTCAAGGGGGCGCCAAAGATCCCAGGGGGTGCATCAGGATTTGTCTGCTCTGGGGTTATCAAAATTAGATTTACACATATACTGTACTAAAATCATAATAACACACTAATTTATACAAAAGTCTGTATATAAAACTATTTACACTTTATTTGTGTATTATTTGACTCTTCAGAGTGTTGTTAAGCACAAAAGTCTATATTTATTGAAAAAAAGATAGGTGTTATCATGTAAAAATTCACAACATATTTTTATCTAACAACATAGTCTGCTTCAATCCATTTTTGTTAGCGTTTAGCCTTTCAAAAACGACATTATCGCTGTGGTCAAAAAACAGTTTGCTCTCCTGCTTGCCGCACACAAAGGGAAGCGAGTACCTGTATTATTGGGGCTGTCCAGCAGCAATCTAACAGCACCATACATTTCATTTATATAACCACAATTAGTATTTCGGCTCGAACACTATGATAGTAGGCTAAATTACTTAAGTTGTTACAAAAAAAAAACCGATCATATTATGTATCTGCCACTCAGCGCTCCATCAAGACGTCATCACTTTATTTATGTTTATGGAACTGACAAATTATATTCAGACTCGTATGCTCCAAACATTTCCAATAACTCCAGAGCGTTGTCAAGTCAACATTTATTGAAAAAAATATGGATGTGGAGCGCCGCTATAGATGTTAGAGCAGGCGTCCCATGTACCAGGGCTGAATCCTTACCGCAGCGGGTCAGGGTTCGAATCCGACCTGTGGTCCTTTGCTGTCAACCCCTTTCTATCTCCCCCTTTCATTATTAACTGTTTCTTACTATCATTAAAAGCATTGAAAAGCCCAAAAAAATGATCTTTAAAAAAAAATTAACAACATGTTTTTTATCAAACTTAATAATCTGCTTCAATCCATATTTATTGGCGTTTTGCCTTTCAAAAACCACATTTTCACTGTAGGGAAAAAACTGTTGGCTCTCCTACAAGGGAGGCACATACCTGTATTAACAGTGCGGTCTAACCCAAGAATTACATTTATATAACCACAAAATAGAAACGATTTCGGCTCTAATACCGAATGTAGTAGGCTAAATTACTTGGCACTCGGCGCTCCATCAAGACGTCATCATCACTTTATTTAGTTTACAAAACTGATGAGCTATAATCAGTAAAGAAAGTTGATTAAGTACAAAAAGACAAACTCATTAGATCCGATGCATCACTTTATTCAAAATGAGGATTTTCAGTTTTTTTAGGGTGATGGCGTCATAAAATATGAAAGAATGTTTTCATAGATTAAATTATGGGGTGCTTCAAGGTAAAAAAAAGGTTGAGAACCAACGGCTCTACAACGAGAGAGAGAGAGCAGAGGAAAGTAGCAGGGCCTGGGAAATGACATGCTATGTTTACTAAATGACCGGAGAAACCTAGAAGAAATAGGGCAGGGAGAGCGAGGAATACTGGCATGAAGAGCAGCAAGAGCACCAGCTCCCCAAAAGGCCTCCGGGATGGTGAGATGAAACAAACAGTAGATCACAGGAGTTAGATGAAGAGGCTGAGGGCGGGTGGTATATATCAAGATGCAGCAGCAGAAGGGCGGGGAGCTGGTAGTGGTATGAGGGGGATAGTCAGCCCACACTTTGTCGCTGGGCGGCTGCTAATGCATTATTGATTTCTGCTACTGAGAAGATACCCCCCCCCCCGCTCGCCCCGCATCCTGCGTCCACTTCCATCCACTCCTGTCTGTCAGCTGGCCTGGACTCTGACTGACAGTGTTTAGGGTTGAGGTTAGGATCAGGATTAGATTTGTTTTTTGGGGAAGCCTGAATCCACGCTGCGAGCGACGGCGAGAAGTCCATCTTTTATTACTAAGCATTGCTTCTAGGGAGGCTCTGCTGAAGTGAGGGCGGTCAGTGAGAAAAGTTGGCCACAGCTAAACTTTGGCAACCAATCAAGTTCCTCTTGCTACTTTTTTCTCCCGCTGAAGCAATGCAATGATTGTGTTTTACAAGCAATAATAAGGCCTGGCGAGGACAAAATCAACAAAATGTTGACTATACTGCCATTCATATTTCCTTTTCTCTATACACATTTTACTTGAAGCTGTGAGGATAATTGCCTTGAAAACAGCACTTTTCTTATTGTATGTGAAAGAAAATTGGTATACCTACTGTATGTCTGTGAAACATTTTCTCCATCAAAGGCTGTTCAGTTTCAGTTTATTCTAGAGCGCCACACCCTTTCCAGGCTATTGTAATACCTTTTTTTATGAGCCATCAGCTGAGTGCTTCCCCCGTCGTGACTTTAACAATGGCTGCTCAAATAAAGGCCATATGTCGTGGTCAGAAAAAAACGGTGAAACAGGTTTGTAGTATCCCAGCCCGTTCTCATTTCCAGGGCTTCAAATACGGCCGCACAAGGCACCCTTTAGTGCCGGTATCAGACTTTCCATTAACTACAATGTGAACCCATCCACATCATTATGATACACTCGGGAAAAGTGCTGTGGTGACGTAGTTTAAAGAGTGAAAGAGACACACAGGGTGGGAGTGGAGGTGGGTGGGTCCAACAAACACAGGACTTTCATCCATGAGACCGCTGTTTCTGTCCCGTGCGTTAAGTTTCACTTTCACGTTACAAACAGCTGTTGGTGTCCCGTGTTCACGTTTCATTTTCACTTTACAAACGTTATTTTAAGCTCAACCATGTTGTTTTTTCCTAAACCGAACAAAGTGGTTTTGTTGCCTAAACCTAAACCTAAACAAGTGTTTTTGTTTGAATTCACAACGTTAACCACGGGTTTACTGCGACCGTAAAGTGATGAAGCATCAGTATTTGACAAGTTGGGATGAGAGTATCCATGTTCTTACAGCTCAGAAGTAATTTAAACAGCAAATATAACCCAAGTTGTGACAAATTGTGTTTTCTATTCTACGAATTAAATTGAAACTTCTTGAAGGCAAACCACAGTAATTATTATAACAAATTGAGTTTTTAGTGGGCATCAATTCTATCTGTTTTAATAACAGATCTCTGAATTCTGAAACATTTTTTAAAATAAGTCCAGATCATTTGTATAAAGTTTTTGGGAAAGCTGTAGGAAGCTCTGTAGGAGCTATAACATTAGGAGGTAACGTTATAGCTGTGAACGTACTGTTTGTTGGCGAAAACATGCTTCAACTCCTAAAGACCCAAGCCAAGTCCCCGTGTCTTGGTTGCCACCTGCTGATTTAAGTGAAAGTTAAAGTAGAGGGAGTTCAAATTAGCAATAACTTAGCCCCAGACTCACTTTTAAAGTTGCTAATTTCAATATCCAGAGCATTAATATAGCAGCAAACGACTATTGTCTATGTAAAGATATAGAGGAGTAATGTCTACCTGAACAGAGAATGAAGTCTCTCTTCCTCTGTGTGTGTTGTAATCAGAGCTTCCCTGTGCTTTGTTGACATTGCGGGGCCGGGGGAATATGCTTTTATTGCATGTTCGTGCATTTGCGCGTACCCCACCAACGGCACAGTTGCGAAAACATAGCCCCCACCCTCAGGTTAACACTGTTGGCTCTCTCAGCACTTTCGCAGTAGTTTGCACTGTTTAGCGTTGTTAGCACCGTTAGCTATAAGGTGCCAGCGCGCCATCAACATGTTGAGGGCCGTTGAGAGGCAATAGAAATACTTCCAATCCCGTATTTAGCAGCTTTAAGGTGGACCAGCTATTCTCCTTTGAGTGACAACTCCTTCGACTTTTGCTCAGCTTTCTTTATTTTTAATATTTAAACGGTTAATTATTAACATTCCTACTGCAAACTCTGCTCTGTTTCTATCAGGAAAACACAAAATTGAATGTTAAAATGTCAACAACAGCATCGTGCTGTATATAATTTTTTTTACAGTTAGAAAGTGAGGAATATCTGATGAAAATAAAACGTTTTCAAAGTTGTCGTTAGAACCGTAATGGTTTATTAAGCACTCATATCGGTACTCGGTATCGGCAAGTCCCCAAATGTAAGTACTGGTATCGGTGCATCCCTAGACCAGACAGTAGCTCAGGTGTTACCGCTACATGAGGTGCAGCATTTGCACAGACGATGACATTGTTGGCACATATCGCTCGGTGTGCGGTGCCAATCGCTGCATCTCGGAAGCGTCCGTGTGACAACACAGCAACGACTCTGTTGTTGTCAGCGGTCTCCAGGTTGTCTGCTGGGCTCTTGAGTCTCACCTGGGGAATTCATTAGCTCGAGTTGTCAGCTGCAGTCAGACTCGCATTGTTTGCGGGGCGTTTAGGCTCTGTCAGTGTCGCATTCATGACCAGCTGCTGTTGGTTTGCAGATTTCCCATTTGCACGGTGTAAGCACTGTGTCACTTTGTAAATGGCAAAATCTGCATTGCCTTTTGGCTCCAGTAAACAAGCGCCGGCCCCAGTGTCCCTGCCAGCCGAGCAGATCACACACTACAGCCAGAAATACAGAGAGGAGCAAACAGCGAGACCAATCTGTGCCCTCCCAATCATCTATGCTCGCCGTACTTCACTTCTCTTGTACGTGCAATATCATCTGAGGTCACCATGGCTCCGGGTTGCAATATCAGAAAAAAAAGGAAAAGAATAAAAGACAGAAAGCAAATGAAGATCTGAAAGACCAAATTCAGAGACCAAATTGAAAATCTTGGATGACCTTCTCCAGATGCCCTGGAGGAGGGGGGTCGAGGAAAATAGTCGAGCTCACTCTCACCCATCACACAATCTGGATGAACATCGCCAGAAAGCAGACTGTTATTCACGGAGAGTGCAGGTGGAGGCGGTGGTGGGAGGTGGAAAATGTTAGATAAAAATTTGATTAAAATGCATCAGGTTTTGCTTGGCCTTTTCCAAGGAAAGATGGTGTTGTCATTGTGTAGAAAAGGGCCGCCCGAGTTATACAAAGCGTTATTGATGGCAGCGGGGGGAAAGCTAACGAAAAATGACGGCGACAAACATAAAGATAAAAGCTCTCGCTATCTCTCCCTCTTTTTCCCGCTGCACTTCCTCGCCCCTCCCTCTCCACGTTCGGCTCCTCGCCGTTTTTCTCTTAGTGTAAGTGTGATAAAAGCCGGCAGACCTATGACTCAGGTTCCCACCCCACATCCTGATATGAATTCAGGGAGCTGAGGCCGTCCCCTAATCTCTTAATGCATGTTCCCTCGCCCTTGGCAGGGTCATGGAGAAATAGATGGGGCCTTATCAGCTTTTATGGATTTATGGAGAATTTCTCAGCATTGGGTGTTTTTTCTTTTTTTTTTTACTACACCAACCTGTGTGTGTGTGCGTTTACAGTATACGTCTCTGTGTGTGTGTGTGTGTGTGTGTGTGTGTGTGTGTCCTCAAGGAAGGTTATCACAGCCGGTAATATCTTCATGAATTTTATCAAGTTTCTAATTACTGCATCAATCACGTTGACTTACTCCATCAAGCTAGAATGAAAAGAGACGCTGGGCCTGTTTTGACAAATTTATGCGAGTGTGCTCACCTTCAGCAGACGATCTCTCTTCTCTCACACCCAATACTTTATCAAAAGAAAAAATATAATTTATGTACTTAAATTAATTCAATTTCATATAAAAGTCCAAGAGTAAAGGCCTTTACACACCAGGAGCCCTTCGATTAATTTGCATGTCAATATATTTTTCCAAACTGCTTTTTTTTGTCATGAATACTTTCACACAGAACTGGAATATTACGTGGCGAAAAAGCAACGTGATTTTTTTTTCACAACAAGGTATATTTTTCTGCGCTTTTGCACCACGAATCGAGGCATCAACCAATCACGTTGTGAGGAACGAGATGAGTTGCACCTATATTTATGAAATAAAAACACCCCGGAGGCTCCTTAGTCTGAACAAAGATTGCAGATTTTATTACTCCTAACAGTTTTGACAAAGGCAGCGCACACCAGATCAACTCCTTCCGTTCTTACCTTTCACAATAAAAGCCCTATACTAGGGCTGTCAATCGATTAAAAAATATTTATGTGCACACGATTGTCCATAGTTAATCACGATTAATTGCTAATTAAAAATGAAGTAGGCGAGATTGCAGCAAATATGATTAAAAAAAGTTATTTTTATAAAACGGTCGCTATATGGTGACAGTAGTACATGAAACAGGTAACCGGAAAAAAATCATGTCCCTCTGTGTCCTCTATGTTTTCAGAATCATCTTGTAGTGCACGGTTTAGCTGTAAAATGAGGAAGTTTTAACGCGGCCGCCATTGTGAAATCTGGTGAAGGAACGCCAAGTACCGCTCACATGACCGGCGCACAGCCAATAGGAACGCTATCTCTCAATGAAATGACCTGTGATTGGTCAAAGTCTCCCGTCACGGGCTACATTTTCTAAAGCCTGAAAACAGAGCCAGGAGAAATCTAGTTATCTCTCAGAACACTTGAATTACAATATGCTGAAAGGTTATTATGGAATTTTTCCACAATGATACCAAAAATATACCGACTACTGCCACTTTCATGACATTTTTTATCCGTTCAAAATGTAACTTTAAGGGATATTTGTCAAGTATTTTTATTATTTTTACTGAAAATCAATTAAAAACACAAAACAATGACAAATATTGTCCAGAAACTCTCACAGGTACTGCATTTAGCATAAAAATATGCTCAAATCATAACATGGCAAACAACAGGCAACAACAGCTGTCAGTGTGTCAGTGTACTGACTTGATTATGACTTGCCCCAAACTGCATGTGATTATCATAAAGTGTGCATGTCTGTAAAGGGGAGACTCGTGGGTACCCATAGAACCCATTTACATTCACATATCTGGAGGTCAGAGGTCAAGGGGACCCCTTTGAAAATGGCCAGTGCAGTGGGTAGAGTGGAGAAGGTTGGCAGTTCTATCCCTGGCTCCTATAATGTCTGCGTGTCGAAGTGTCCTTGGGCGAGACTTTGAACCCCAAGTTTCTCCCCGGGCGCTTTACAGCAGCTCACTGCTCCTAAATGCTTCTAAAGGATGGGTTAATGCAGAGGTCAAATTTCATGTATGTGTATGACAAATCTAATAAAGGTTAAGTTTAAGGTATATCTGTACCTGCAGCCTCATGAGGTTGTCGTTGCTGATAGCAGTGTGACATCACAGCGAGTCAGAGATAAATCTAACCGGCGTGCGTTGTGTGGAGATGGACGGTGATCGATTCTGAGGAGGCTCGACTCGTCTCAAATAAGCTTACATCACATTTACAAGATAAACACGCCTCTTCATCGGGCCTTTAAATCTCCTTCTAGACAACACACTTTACTGGCTTGTTCTTCACTCCTACTCCAGCTGACTCAAACAAAGACTAGAGCTCACAATAACAAAGACACTGTAGAAGGCTGTGTCCATATTTGGTTTAGCCGAGTTGCTTAAAGATAGTTGAATATCCTGAGAAAACCAGCATTACTGTAGTTGAAGAGATGTGTCTTCACCGTCTCCCCCCTCATTCTTCCCCAGTGCAATCCTGTCATAAGAACAGTTGGAGACTTGCCCTCCAACAATGAGGGGGTCCAGCTCTCGTAGCTGAAGAAAAAGCAATTTAGCCACAGAGCGCCCCCGAGAACTCGCACATCAAAGCAGCAGCGGTGGCGAGGCGGCGGGGGGAGTGGGGGAGATGGTGGGGGGGCTTAGCCAGAGCCTGCCCGGCTTCGCCTGCGAGCAGGTGAGGGAGAGAAAAAATATCAACGTTGTCCAAGAATACAGCGAGATCTCAAAGGACAGCAGCTGCTTGTTATCACAGGATATTTCTGGCAGTTTGACGTCTCGTCCGTGCTTTTGGGGCAGCGGGGATGGAGCCGAGGGAGGCGGCGGACAGTGGTCAGGGAGGGTGGCTTTGTGACATGCATTTCAAAGCTCTTTATGTACAGGTTGTCCGTGGATCTGACCCGCATTTTGACCTGTTTCTTTGCTTTTCTTTTGTTTCTTTTCCCTCTGTTTATCTGACCGAGCCAGTAAGGCACATTGCAGGCTTCACATTAAACCAGACTCCTGGTGACTTTTTGGCTTTTTAATACCAAATGATGCAACTTTATCACAGCTGAGACATTTACTTGAAATGACTTGATAACACAAACTACACTTGCCGAAATATTAAGGGTGGGGAAAAAATCAGTACATCATAGTATAACATAATATTTTGTGTGGCAATATTGTATCGATAACTGGACGTCAAATATCGATCTTTTATTATATAAACTATTAACCTCTTAAAGCTGAAGTAGGTGAGATTGGAGCAAATATGATTAAAAAAAGTTATTTTTATAAAGCGGTCGCTATATCGGGACAGTAGTACATGAGACAGGTAACCTGATAAAAATCACGTTTCTTACGGTGCTCCTAACGGCATCTACAAGATTTCACAGACCGGAGGAAAACAAGCAGTAAGAGCTGATCTGAGGGAGCCGGCTGTCAATCACTCGCGAACTCCGACCAAACGGTCAAACTAGGCAGCGCTGATCAAATATGAATCAATATTATGTTACGTTAATGCTTATTTTCTCTCCTCAGATGTCTTCAGAATCATCTTGTAGTGTACGGTTTAGCTGTAAAATGAGAACGTTTGTGACGCCGCCGCCATTGTGAAATCTGGTGAAGGAATGCCAAGTTCCGGTCACATGACCACAACACAGCCAATAGGAACGCTCTCTCAATGAACAAAAGGTGCAGAAGTCTAGTTTTCTCTCAGAATACTTGAATTACAATATGCTGAAAGGTTATTATGGAATTTTTGCCCAATGATGCCAAAAATATACTGCCTACTGCCACTTTAACCAGGGTTTACGCTGGTTACGACTTTTTCTTTTTACTTACAATATAGCTGTTAATATTCCAGAATTCCAGCCATATAGCTTTTTAAATAGCCATAACCTACATTTGACATAACTTGAAAATAAGTTAAATTAAGAAGCGGTCTGAAACATAGAATAAAAGGCTGGTCGGTTCGATTTCCACGTTTGTCAAATTCAAAATAGTGTTGTGTGGCTCGTGGGGCTGTAGCCGACCGAATAGTTTGAAGCGTCATTCATAATGTTGCCATTCAAATTATTATTAATACCTTACCGAAACATTGCGTGCAGTCCACCTTCTCTTCCTCTCTCTGTTGCTCTCAATCACGCGCTCACACACACACACAGCGAGCGCGGCGCTGCTCTCCTACTCTCTATAATTGTCTCAGTCCGAAGTCCAGAAGTCAAAATGTATGGAAGAAACATAGATGTGGTCATTATTTATATCATCATTATAGTTTCACATTGACACAGTCAGCTGGCTGTGTAAGAGAAGAGCAGACAGCCAGCGGACCGTGAGGAGATATTCGCTGAATTTGACAAAAAGTATATTAGAAACACTGTGGAGGCAAAACCAAACTTTTGTATGATATAAGTTTATATTTAAATTGTCTTGGCAAAATTTCTTACAATATTAGGCATTTAATATGCTATTAATTAATTCATTCATTTATTTGGCATATTTCCATATTAATTTGATCATTAAATCTGCCGGACAATTACTTGTGATACCGGCATATCCCGGCTAACGTAAACCCTGCTGTTACCAATCTGATGGCCCAGCGGTGGCCCCCGCCAACTATTCTGTCTTTCAGAGGTTGTAGCGGGCTCAGTTTTAGAACTAGAGTGAAGATACTGGTGTCATATGAAGCTATAAAGAATTCATTGGTACCATGTAGTTAAATCTTTAAGTTTAAGCCACCTGGACTATTGCTCACCTGTATGGTCTTCTGCATCAAAAGGTGTACTGCGGAAACTACAAATTGTCCAAAGCAGAGCTGCAAGACTAGTCTTATACACTGCCCCATAAAGACAAACACAGACAGCATGCATCATAAACTATCATGGTTACCAGTAGAGAAAAGACTCAGTACAGTGACATTCTTTAGTAACAGCATTTATTCCACTAAACCAGAGTTTTTATACAGTCAAATTACCAGATGCAGGGACGTTCACAGTCATTTCACTAGAACAGCGGGTGATGGCCAAGTCATTAATCTAATGCCTTAAAAAAGACAGTCATTTATCGTGCCATCAATCTCTGGAATAGCTGCCCTCTCTACATCCGTCAATCCTCATTCAGACACCATCTAAGAATTCATTACTGAAGCAGCTGATCGATAGTCCAGCGTTGGTCATGTGTGGTTTTTTGTTCCTTTTCCCCTGTTGATGGGCCTTGAGGCTAAATGGTTGTGGATGATGTGAATGAATATGAAATTTATATATGTTTGGAGGATTTGAATGTTATTAGCGTAACACAAATATGATGTTATATAGTATGTATGTAATAAATGTTATATACTTGATTATAACAGACTAGCTGGTGCCATTGGTATCAGCTAATGGGGATCCTTTTTAAATAAATAAATAAATGTTGGCTTGTCGGGAAGAACACTAAATAACGCTCCAAAATTTTGGTGAGGAAAAACTGGCATGGCCATTTTCAAAGGGGGCCCCTTGACCTCTGACCTCAAGATATGTGAAAGAAAACTGTGAGATGAACACAGTGAAAACTGTATCCTATTAGATGAAACAGATGTTGACAGACTGCATCATTTGCAGTTGAAAAAAGATAATAAATTGCAATATATCTCAGCAAATCGTATCGCAATACTTTGCATATCGCAAACTGTTTAAATCGCAATAAGATCAAATTGCGACTTAAGTATCGTGATAATATCGTATCGTGGGGCCTCTGGTGATTCCCACTCCTGCTAAATAAAGAACTGTACTTCCACGAAAATGTCTATTTTCAGAGCACATTAAACAATAAAAACAGATTGTCTGCAGTTTATCAGCAGGCACAAATTTAAAAATACAATTATTTCCTGGACCGTTTCTTATCCTTGATGAAAATGAGCCTCACACTTCACTTGTTAATGAAAGACCTTCACTGATATTTTTCAGTGGTGCTTTGTCTTTGCCTTTACAGATGGTGCATCTTTGTGTTTAAATAAATCAAAAATACTGTTCATGCTTGTTTAAGACTGTTTGCATTGTAGAGAATTTAAATGAAAGAGAGCCAGTGGAGTGGAGGATTAGGAGATTGGAAGAAGTGGAGGTGAAAAAGGAAATGATAGAGGAGGAGGAGGAGGAGGAATGATGGGAGCGTTGAAAGAGGCAGCCGGTTCTTACTCTGGGGAAGGTCAGCAGGACTTGGATCTGCTTTTGGGCCTGTAAACTGTGTGTGTGTATTAGAGAGGAGTGTGTGTGTGTGTATGTGTGCGCTGATATGTGTCCTGCATGTCAGCGTGCAAGTATTACAGCCATCTCTCTGGTTTAAGCATTCCCTCGGTTGCCATTATGGCCTAATAACCGTGTCAGTGTGATTAATGGCAGGAGGCGGTGCTCTGATTGCACTCGCGCTCAACTACAGTGTGCCGAGGCGACTACACTACCCACGATCCCCCCGTCTGTGCTCGTCCGCCGCGGCCAGCTCGCGCCCATCGCGCCGGATGTGAAGGTTATACGTGCAATTAGCATGTATTCTCTCTCCCGCTGGCATTAAAGAGTCGATGTGATGATGATGACGATTGGAAGATTAGAAGCTAGAGAGGAAACCATGTGATCCCCGAGGCCACTTTAACCAGTCCAAGGTAATAAACACAGACAGCTTACCGCCCTGTCCTTCTGTCTCCTTGTATACGTCTTCATCACTGTTCAACATGTGAAGTTACAATGAAAGAACATTTTGAGAGCAGAAGATCTGAATGAATGAATTTAAGGGGCGATTAGAAAGTGGAAACCAGTTTTTCCCATGTTTTTGTGTCTAAATGTCTAATGGGGGCAACAATCTTTGAAGTTGGTCCAGTATTGAGGGAGAGCGCCGTAGACGGCAGCTGCTAAACGAGCTGCGAAGGCTAGTGAGCAGCGTCAATGTAACGTTACGTTCACTGAAAGTGCATATTTTTGCCACTGACAGGCTCAGATTGTTAGTATAAGTGTCTGACACCATTATGGAAACCTGTATGGACCCTACAGAGAAATAAAACCTTTTTCTGACCTTTCACTTGATCCAGTCTGTTTGTTATTGTGTTCAAGTCCTGCTCAAAGAGAAGTCTCGTTGTGAAATCTGAATATCTGTATAGTCTGGCTCAAATAAACTAGGAAAAAAAAGTTTGGAAATTTGTGTTTGGTGGATTATTTCTCTGTTGTCACAATGCTAATTGGCATTGTATTTTACATCATTGGAAAGCCTGTTTATTTACCTTCACAATGATGTCCAACTTGTAAGGATCATGCTTTTGTGGAATGAGCTGATTATGTGGGTAGCACCCAAGTGAAATTTGCCAAAATTCTCTGCCAATGGTAAACAGTGTATTCTCCTGTTGGTATTGACTCATCATTGTGAAGGTAAATAAACAGGCTTTCCAACAATGTAAAATACAATGCCAATTAGCATTGTAACACAAATCTAACACAAATTTCCAAACTTTTTTTCCGAGTTTATATACAGGCAAAGACCTCATCCACGTTGTGGAAATCATCCAAATATTCAGCCATGACACTGAAAATCTTTTAGATACCACTAAGCTACGCTTCCTGTACTCCAACACAACAAACTTTGGCGTTTCACCTCGCCAGATGTCAGAACGAGACTTCTCCTTGAGTGAGACTCTTTCCATAATGTGACACTTATAATAACAATCAGAGCCTGTCATGGCAAAAACAAGCACTTTTAGTGGACGTAAATGACGGCGCCAGCTTGCCCCAATAGGATTACATTACAACCAGTGAGCGGCTGCCATCTACACCGCTCTACCTCAACAGTGGACCAATTTCAGAAATTGTTGTCTCCATTAATCAGTTAGACACAAAAACATGAGAACATAGGGTCCAGGTTGTTACCCTTTAAGACAGCATATTTCAAACTTTGTTTCAAGAAACCATTTTTTGTAAATACCCAAAAATACATATATATATATCCTATCCAGTCATCTTTAATGTTTCTGGAGCTTCATTTCAAACTTTTAGGACTATAACACAACTTATTTTTCCATTAAAATGTCACACAAAGGAATTTAAATAATTCACCATTCATCAAAAATCAGATTCATTGTGTGTCCATCTCTTCGTGAATATGAGAGGATGTGACAAGATTACATAATAAATTATGCACCAGTAAAATAATGTAATTTAATGGTGACATTTGTGTTTTTTAAATTGAATTGTCTCTTCTAATCCACTTTTTTGATCAGCTGCTATATGGTGATAAGATCTGCTTCTGTCGCCTTTTATCACATCTCTTTTCATTTTCTATTTTTTGATTGACGAATTTTTGCCGCCCCAGCTGATTGTAAAACCTTTTTTAGCTTTTTTTTTTCTTTCTTTTTTGGCATTTCCGTTGTTAAAATGCCAAAATTCTGTTCCCCATTTGACCAGTTTCCCTCTCTGTTTAGAGCTAGGGTTAGGCAACTTAAACAATAATAAAAGACTAATTAAACTGCAGGTCTGTGACAGGTCTCTGGTTGCCTGCATACTGTAAAAGCCCTTACTGTACTTTCCAAGTCACAACATCGACTTGCATATTGTACTTCCTGTAACCGGTTCAATGAGAAAACAGTCATTTTTTTAAGCGCTGATCAAAAATGTGCACAATAACAAGCTCATAGTTATGAGCAGCGAAAGGACTTGATGATGTTAAAACGGTCTTTTACTAGAGCTGGAAGAATGACGGAAGAATCTTTCTTTGAAAGTACAAAATGGGTTTGTAGTGGTGGGCATTGTAGGAAAGCTGTTTTTACTCAGAGACTACTATTGGTTGAGATTTTGTGAAAGATGTTGTATTAGTAAGCCCTTGTGATGAGATAAGCCTGCACAATATCAGCCTGGTGCAACAAAAATGAGGCATCAAGAAAAAATATAAGCACCGCATTATGTCTCGACGCTTTTCTCCAAAGGGACTTACATTAAGTGCATTCAGCCTATACAGGAACAAGAGTTAGATCTGATGAAAAACTGCATCCCTCCCAAACAAATAACTAAGAGCATGTTCACTGCTACAAAATGCTTACAAGTTGTTTTTTTTCCCCCAGCATCCAATGCCAGCGTCTAGATCTTTCACAGGGCTCTATTGGAATGACTAGCATGTCAGATTTATTTCTCCTTCTCTTGCCTAGTTTGACATTGCCTAAGGCGTCCTGTGTTATGCCATGGTTGTTGATGCTCGTGATCCTGAAAGCCTTTCTGCTGCTCTCCAACCTTTTACATGTCAGGCAGGCTGTAAAAGGTGCGATTTGGTCTGACGTCTCTTTGGGCCAAGTCATGGCAGGACCGCTTTTTTTCCCACACACACACTTATCACCTCTGCATTGATTTCTTTAAAAATACCATCTGATCCCTACATTAGTTGATTTGCACAATTCATAATCCAGAGTTTAACAAAGAGTTTGGAAGAAAAAATAGATTATATTTGACATAAGGAGTGGGATTATTTTAAAATCTATAAAGGAGACATATCCTGCTCATTTCCAGGTTCATGCTTGTATTTTGGGTTTCTACTAGAACATGTTTACATGTTTTAAAGCTGAAGTAGGCAAGATTGGAGCAAATATGATATAACATTTTTTTTTTATAAAACGGTCGCTATATTGTGACAGTGGTACATGAAACAGGTAACCTGAAAAAATCATGTGGCTCTGTGTCCTCCGGTGTCCTCCGGTGTTCCTAACGACATCTGCAAGATTTCACAGACCGGAGGAAAACAAGCAGTAAAAGCTGATCTGAGGTCTGCTGTACATGTGTTTGAATACACATTTACAGATTCCTTTACACATTCACAAATCTCATTACGCATTTAGGGATTCTTTAATACATTTACAAATCTGATTATGCACACACAGATTGAGATAGAGTTAAGGTACGGTCACGTGTACGAAATTAGTATTTGCCTCCTGTTCGCTCCCATTTTATGCGAGCGAAGGGGCGGAAAAACATTAGGTGGTTCAGTAAATTTGCCTCATCGCATTTGAAGTGCAGTTCAACTTTGGTGAATTTTCAGGCGAATATTGCTTCAGCAGGCGATGGTCACTCGTATGCATTCGCATAATATGTGTGACAGTGCCTCTACACAACTCTCCACAGACATTTGCAAATAGTTTTGCTACAATAATGGCCTGCTTTATAAAAAAAAAGACATGGAAATCTCACTATCTACAATATGGGACCTTTAATGGTTTTAATGGTGGAACTTTTATTCATGATGGGTTTCCAGGATGCTGAAAAATGATCATTTCACTGTGAAATATAATGTGTTGTTTTTAGTTCCGAACAGGCATCAGCTTGTGGCACACAAAAGGTAACAGAGTCATTTTTTCCAGTACGTTGATTTTTTCTTTTTTTTCACTTTAAATTGAGCTTCCCACTGCTGTGAAGGCCACAGTCAAAGGCAAAGCTCCCCCTTTATTTCCCCTCCCTCCATTGTGGCGCTCCTCTCGTGGCCAGAGGATCTCTGCTGTGCTGCCAGGATGACAGAGCCAGCAGTGACTCTGTGAACCTCAGTCCAAAATGAAAGCCCAATCTGACACCCAGCGCTGCCGCTTTGAACACACCAGATCTGAGGCGAAACTGATGGAAGCCTGGTGAAAGCAGGAAGCAGCGAGAAGCAGAGACAGACCAAATACAGACAAATAGCCAGAGAGGATCACACAGATATTCTGGGTAACAACCTTGAGCCTGTCAACTTTGGCTCTCTCTCTTTTTCAGGGTTTAAAAATAAAAAAGAGGCTTCTTCAGCGGTTGAAAACTAACATGACATATCTATCCTGGGCTGAGGTGTTACAGGTGAAGCCCAAAGAGTTGGATCTTGTTATTTCTTATATTTCAGGTCATTCAGTGCTATCTGGCAGGTGAAAATGCTGAAATTGCTGCTATCTGTGAAGTGTATGTGGGTATAGCAGTAGCTGTTAAGAAGAAGAGTTTTGCTTGGCAAGGTCGCTGTATTTTATCCGCACTTAACTTTCATTAAACTGCTCTTTATCTCTTCAAGTTACCTCAGTAAAGCTGAACTGTAAAATGAGCAGCGTTTGATACTTGAAATAAAAAAAAGTACATTTTAGTCCTCTAACGTGTCCTTATCCTTCGTCATCCCCCTCCAGGGTCCTTCATGATGGTCAATTCCTCGCAGCATTTCGGTGGCCAGCGAGCTCAGCTGCTCCTGCTCCCGCTCAGCGAGAACGACACCCACTGCATCCAGTTCAGCTACTTCCTGTACAGCCGCGATGGCCACAGCCCCGGGGACCTGCAGGTCTTCATCCGGGTCAACGGGGGCCCTAAGGGCAGCGCCGTGTGGAATATCTCCGGCTCCCAGGGACGCCAGTGGCACCAGGTGGAGCTCGCTGTCAGCACTTTCTGGCCCAGTGAATACCAGGTAAGAGTTGCACGAGTGTAGGAGGACGGCGTTGGTGGAATGTGGAAATAGTTATGTTTTCTTTTTTTTCTTTTTCCATGCTTTATTTTTTCCCTTTTTTCAAGGTTGTTTTCAAATATGTTTCATATTACAATAGTTTATAAACCATTTTTTTAAGTAGTTGAGCTTAGAGACGAAAACAATAAGTACACTAGGGAAAACAACTTCAGTATTCAAAATTGAAATCAAATTAATAAAAGAAAAAAATAATAATAATAAAAAAAAGAAAGAATAGAATTATAATAATAAAAATGTTTCATAATATTAATACAAAGAAAAGAAAGTAATAATAATAAAATAAATAAACAAATATATTAATAGAAAAAAAAGGAATAGGTATGTTTTCTTATATATATAATCATTCAGATATGCCGTATCTAACAACATATTTTCTCAATCAGCTTCTTGCTGGAGCATTTTCCGATTAAGACATGTGGGATATGTTGATATTATTCAGGTTTTAGGAGCATTCTTTGGACATGTGTACAGCACATTCAGAATATGCGTCTCAATTAGGGTTTTATAGCAGTTTGCGACACACGGCCTCTTTACGATCAGCTCTGTGCGTTGTACATAAACCAACTAGCCGACAGTTTGCAGAGATGTATGCCCAAAAGAAAAGCCCACATTTCTGGTCGGAAGGAGAAACAGACCTTCTTTTAAACATTATGAAAGACTCGGATATCTACAGGTTTTTGGAGATGCACAAATATCGCAACGCTGATCTTTTCAAGAAGGTGGTTGAAGGAATGAAAGAGGGAGGCTGTGTTCACACCATCCAACAAATCCGCCACCGGTTATGTTAATCAGAGTATGCACGGCTGCATGTAAAATGGGAATATTAGTATAATATTCATTTTCATTAGTCATGTAAACAGCTTAGTAGGAATATTGTCTTTTTTGGAATAAAGGCAAAAAACTGAATATTTTGTCCATGTAAACATAGCGAGTGTTTCTCTGTAGCATTAAATATTTAAGCTTTGAAACCAGGTTTTCAGAGGCTTTAAAATCAGTTGATTTCTGCAGTAATCCATCACACTGTTTTTCTTGTGTAAACAACAGTTTCTCTATACTGGCCTCATTCCAGCTGTTTCAGCCGTTTTGTCAGAAATTAAACCTGGTAGGTAATTACAGATTTGTAAATTGGATCCAAACAAACAGCGTACAAACCCACACATGCCCACCGTGTTTTGTCTAGAGTCCAAAAATGTTAAACTCTATCTAAAAAACAAAAAAAACTGTCAAATGCTCCTGTTTTTTTCAGATTAATTTTGTTACATGGAAGAAGAAAAACATTTGTAGCTCCAAGCCAGTTTGATCCTGCTATGTTGTACTTCTTTTATGTAATGAATTTAAATGTGACATAAACACAGGAGCACTGTCGCATATAGTTAAAGGAACAGTGTGCAGCATTTAGGGGGATCTACTGTATTAGCAGAAATGGAATATAATAAATATGTTTTCTTTAGTGTATAATGATTTAAAAAATACGAATCGTTGTGTTTTCGTTACCTTAGAATGAGCGGTTTATATCTACATAGGAAGCGGGTCCTCTTCACGGAGCCGGCCGCCATGTTTCTACAGTAGCCCAGAACGGACAAACCAAACACTCGCTCTAGGGCTTTTCACGTTTTTGCGTTTTTGCGTTTTTGCATTTTTGCATTTTTGCATTTTTGCATTTTTGCGTCGGCCACTGTGGTTCTCCAACACACTTGGCACACAGGAGAAGTTTCAGTTGGTTGCAATCTGCAACCTAACAGCTAGATGCTGTCAATTCGTACACACTACACCTTTAAAGGAGCACACCACAGGTCATTTTACTCTCACTACTGCTTAACCTGTCAAATCAATTGTCTTCTGGAGGGAGCTTTCTAATGTGAATTCATCAGGGTTGTCATTAGGGCTGGGAAATATATTGTGAAAAACAATATATATACAAAACGACATTTTTCTGTATTGTTTCTATCTCCATATAGGCTAGGCCAATATTTATTTTACTTAAAACTGTTATGTTACTGATACTCAATACTTTTTCTTTAATAAATTAATAATTTAACTAATTCACACAGGAGTATACAAAATAGGCTTTGCCATTATATCATATAGACTATCTATTTATTGAATTACCAGAAAACATGCTATATCGTGATATATATCGTTATCGCGATATAAAATGACTGATATCGTGATGGTTTTGTCCATAATGTCCATCTGCAGTTTTTGTGCAGGTAAACACAGAACAATCACCAGACTCTAAGAACATACATGCAACACCATTACATAGTCTCTATCACACTGACAATTATACAGACAGATCTACAAGTATACATTAACATATAAATACCAGCACATTAATCCAGTACTGTTGACTGATAGCTCAGTAATATGTTGATTGACAGAAAACTGATTGTAATTTTAATAACTGATTTGTCACTTTTTTGATTTATCTAGTAACATAATCACACACACTGGTCACAGCTTTAGAAGTGGACACATTCAATGCATTTTCTTGCCCTTCTCAGCTTCTTTTCTTTTCAATATAAAATGAATATATTTAATATATGCTGCTCAGACTGAATAAGACATCAGAGTTGGTTCTGTGAAATTGTGATGGACAGTTTCTATTATATGTGATATGTTATAAAATTAATGATTAATTGGTAATTAAAAAATAATGAATACATGAATAAATAATGAACATAATCGTTAGTTGAAGCTGTGATATGATGAATAATGATGCAGGTAGATTTATTACATACAGCCCACAGTAACATTATGGAGTTGATGAAGATTGTGAAAGGTCACTGAGTAACAACTCAATAATATTATATATAGGGCCGCAACTAATGATTATTTTCATTGTCAATTAATCTGTTGATTATTTTCCTGATTAATCAATTAGTCGTTTGGTTTATAAAAGGTCAGAAATGGTTAAAAATGTCTATCAGTGTTTCCCAAAGCCCAAGATGACGTCCTCAAATGTCTTGGGTTGTCCACAACTCAAAAGATATTCAGTTTACTGTCATAGAGGAGTAAAGAAACCAGAAAATATTCACATTTAAGAAGCTGCAATCAGAAATTTTTAACTTTTTTCCTTAAAGGTCCCATATTATAAAAAAGTGAAATTTTCATGTTTTTTTTTATTATAAAGCAGGCTTAAGGGCTATATAAATACTGTTAAAGTATCGAAACGCTCAAACCAAAGGGACATACACACAGCCCGTATTCAGAAACTCTGCATTCGAAACAAGCTGTCAGGATTTTTGTCCAGTTGTGATGTCACAAATATACAGATTTAAACATAAACATTCTGATTCCAGTTTATTCCTTGTTGCAGTGCATGTGAATGACATCAGCTGACAGGAAGTACACATGGACCCAAGCTGTTGCCTAGCAACGCAATTCTGTTGCAATTTCGTCGCAATTCCGTCGAAATGCGCCAAAACGTAGCGTTTAAGACAGAGGGTAAATACAGGCATATTCAGTCTGACAGTACGAGGAAAATAAAGGTTTTTTTAAACATTACAGCATGTAAACATATTCTAGTAGAAACACAAAATACAAGTATGATCCTGAAAATTAGCATAATATGGGACCTTTAAATAAATGATATAAAATAAAAATTACTCAAATCGATTAATCGATCATCAAAATATTTGGCGATTAAGTTAATAGTTGACAAATAATAGATGAATTGATCAATCATTGTAACTTTAATTGTGAATTGACTGGATGAAAGGAACTCATTGTGATGAAATCCTCATGTCACCTCACTGTTTTGTAAAATTTTAACCAAACTAAATGAGCTGCTAAGGTTTTTGTTTCACATGCGTAAAGAGTTTAGTCTGATGCCAGGTGTTTGTTAGCATGCTAACATGTAGCATAACTAAACTAACTGCACTGAACTAAGACGGTGAACATAAGAAACATCATACTGCTTAGCATCAGCATGCTAAAATTGACATTTTGGGCATGTTAGCATGCTAACGCTAGCATTTAGCTCAAAGCACCACTGGGCCGAAGTCCAGCATCACAAAGCTGCTAGTGTGTGGCAGTAGAGTCTTGTCTTGCCAGATCATTTTGCATATATCTGATGTGATATTGATATTGGAAACATGTTTTTGCAATATAATGATTTCAGCCCTTGTAAATATTATTGCCCCCTTCATTAAAACCGTAGCAGGGCACTAAACCACCAGCTGCTCCGCGGAGTGGTCGCGGTACTGAACCGTGGATCTACCGCCTCAGCAGCTTTACTATCATCCCCCCTATCATTCAAACCACATGCAAGAATTAGCTAACTGCAGCTGCGTCATATATCACAAGGGGCTCAATAGGTGTATAATTACAGTGGGCGTGTGTTTGCATTGTATCTTTATTTATTGGTCGATTTACCTGCGTGCTGCAGTGTAATCAATGGCTCCGTTTGATGCCTGTATTGTCGATGCTGCATTATTAGCGCCGTTGCGTAGCTTGTAAGATTCTGATGACTGGATGCAGCTCTGCCTCACCTCATTACAGCCGATAATTTATTCCCTAATGCTCTCTTTCTTCCCACCGAGCCTCCCCCCCACACCAAAACAGGCGTTAATGAGAAGGCAATGGCTGGTGTAAGGGATTGTGAGAGCGTGGGTCCGCCGAACAGTCAATTGACCTCAATTCCGTGCGACCCCTCGGTGCGGGGGAGAGGGCCGGGGGTTTGCTTCCATAACCTTGGCGCACTCTGGGCCCCATCTCAATAAATCAAGAGCCAGTTAATGAGATTAGAGGGTTGCACAGATCAATGAGGACAGCCAGCGCTTTACCATCCTCAGCTCTCCTGTCCTGAGCGACTCTCACAAACAGCCAAACTGATTTAAAGTAATGATTTTCTTCCCTTCTGTATGGACATTAGAAGTTTGTCTGCCGTGCACCGTAGCAGAGGAGGCGGTGAGGGGGGCGGTTGCTCTCAGAGGAGGGAAGCTGTGAGGTGTACAATCAGACAAGTCGGCCCAGGCGGGGAATTTGCTTAGCGCCGCAGTGTTTACCATTTGGACAGGCGTGCATAGGCAATGTAATCTACTACTCTGGTGATGTATGTCCAAGCTGTCTGAGTGATGAGAAGGCGCTGTTCTCTAAAGTCCACCCGCCAGGCGTGTAGACACAGGACAGATTGCTTTATTTGTCCTATAAACGTGGCTGATCGGCAGCACATAATGAAGCAGGTAAAGCTGTGCAGATGAGGGAAGAGGCTTAAACATAAGCCTGGAGGAACAAAGTATGTCAATCTGTTGTGTGGAGAGGGACAGGAGTGAGCTCGGAGTGAGCTCGGTGCCTCTTTTTAGTGTTCCTCTCCTCCTTTTTTATTGCCCCGGGAACACTCCCCCCCCCCGCCCCCCCCCCCGCCCTGTCCTCAACAGCTCCTACCGCTACGACTCAAAGCTCAGCGCAGGCCCCACAGGGCTCCACTCATCCATCGATAAAGATCACTGTCCAGCACTCGCAGCCAACAGATCAGGCCCTGCAGGCCGCCGAGGAGCACGCGGGGAGAGGGCTACCACTTCAGAGGGCTTGTGTTGCTGGGTGGCTGCTGGTGGTGGTAGTGGTGGTTGAGATTAAATATCTGGTAATCAGCGAGCATCAACACCCCCTCGGGAAAGACAGACTGCCTCAGAGATATGTTGGACTGTCATCAGCTTTTGCCTTTTTGCTTTCACTGATATGAGATTTTTCAAAATTCAATGCCAATAATTCTGGCTTTCAAATGTCCATTGTTGATGGCGTGTTTTGCAGAAGTCATTGGGCCTCATGCAAGAACATTTTCGTATTCTTATCTTAACTTTCTCTTCGTACCGTGGACTCGTACGAGTGTGCCATGTCGAATTCAGCAAACGCTCCTGACTTCAAATAACTCTGTAAATGACCCGCGTAAACATGATGAATTTGCGTAAATGAGCGTGCGTTCATGAGAATTGTGAATTAGGATAATTAACGCCCCAATGATGCCATATAAGGCTACACATCCTGCCCCAGTCATCTGTCTCTGACAAAATATCAGCACGCTGTCTAAAGACACGCTCTCTTCTAAGGACCTGAAATGCATCCAAAAGAAGTAAGTCAGCCATGGTTATACTTCCTGTTGACCTTATTACTGTATATACAGAGACATTAACAATTAACCTTCAATTAGTGCACAACTTAAGTCATTTTGCAGTTTAAGATGTTCATATTAATTGGACATGACTCCTACGACAGGTGTGGACCACTCGTAAGTGATGTTCGTACGTAAGAGAAATTTCAAAATACGAGGAAATTGGTGAATGGGACAAGGTCTCCTAAATCACTCATACAAGTCTCTTAAAAACAAATCTGTTCCTACGAGTGGTTCTTGCATGAAGCCCATTGTTTTGCAAGTCCCAAGTAATTTTCAAGTCTTTGCACTCAAGTACCAAGTCAAATCCCAAGTCCTAAACTTTGAGTTTTTAGTCCTAAACAAGTCATAATGCGCTTTTCACCAAGTGTAATGCCATTCTAACAACAGAGTAACTGGCGCCAACTGATGCTCAGTAACGTAACGTTAGTTCTTGGTGGTGTTCTCAAATGTCTCAATATTATTCACCAAAAATAAAGAGTCCAGAGTTCAACAAAAAAAAAACCACACACACCTTTCCGGGGATTCTGCAATAAACAGCAAAAGATAGAAATTCAGATTGTTTCTGTTCAGTTTAGTTTTGTCCCCCCACGAGTAAATCCTCCTCCCAAACAAATCAATAAAGGATCTCTCAAAAAGAAAATAAACCCAACATCTCCGACGCTGTAGGAGTTACCTCTGGTCGTCTTTGTGCACACACTTTATAAATAATATACTTTTTAATCTTTGGGCTTGGGGGGGAAGGTATCAAGTATTTTCAATTCAAAAGGCTCAAGTCCAAGTGAAATCACGGTGGAAATCAATGGTGTTAAAGTCCTTGTCGAATTGCAAGTTTTTTGTTTTGTTTTGTCGAGTCCAAGTCATGTGACTCAAGTCCACATATCTGGTATTTTGTGCTATAAATTAGAATATTTTCTGGTTCATCTAACATGTTAGTGATGCCGGAGTGGAAAGGCCTCTTAATTAACATGTAGATCTGTTTAGAGACAGTCAAATTCTTAATTACCATCTGGAACGGCGACTAACAGTGTAAAGAAATACAGAAATCTTGGCACATTTCCCAATTAGTCAGTTTAGCCATTAAAGTAGAACTCTAGCGATTTATTATTGTACTTCCATAAAGTTGGGAGACTAACAAGAGAGAGAGATTTAAAAGAAAACTTAACGCAGCACGGGCCGAGATATTCTGACTCAAACCCCTTAAAATGCTGGATCCTACATTTCCCATAATACAACCGGTATCATCTCTTCCTTAGAGAGTTGATAGCACTGATACCTACCAACTTAATGCCGGTTCAACTTGCACTGAGTGACAATCTGATTTGTTCAGCATGTGTCATCTGACTGAGTTCATGACCTCGCCAACCCGGGTGTCAGACGCTGCTTGACTTTGGGTGAACAGACTCTTCTATATTGGAGATGGACTTTAGATTGCGATGGCATTGAGGGACAGAGGAGAACATTGATCAGACTGGTTCACTCTCTCGCTGTCAGCCTGGGTTTGGGAGGTACAGTAGGTGTTAAAGAGGTGCTCTTTTGAAACCAGTAGCTTCTCTCCTTTTAGATTTTTTTCTTTATTTTTTTACTCCTCCTGGGTTCACTCCCTGACCGCTTTGTCCTCCTTATCTCACCATCTTAATTCACAGTGCATCTCACTATTTAGTCGCCTTCTCTCTTATCTTTCCTCCCTCTCTCTCTCTTTTGCTTACCTATTGTATTGCTTTTTTTCCCCACTAACCCATCACCTTCTTTCACCCAGGCAGTGCAGCAGTGTGGCAACTATAAGATTAGATAAACTATTAGACTTCTTTTAGTCTTCATAAGGCAACCAGCCAGGGCCGTAGCCACAGAGGTCAGGTTCTCTGTTTGTTTTTTTTTCCTGGACATTTTGCCTTTCACTTTTAAGTTATAATGCATGAAATTTCATGATATCAAACCCCATTTTCTTTTTATGGGGAGCATAATTTCTTTTGCTGTATTTACATTCAGTAACTAGAACGGCACTCGTAGAGCGCAGACCTCCGCCAAGCTGCCCGAGTATGATGGCCCCCCCCTCTCCGTTCAGCTTGCGCCATCATCCACGTGTATTTTTTGTTTATGTTGAGATAAGCTGTTCGTAGCGGAGCATCGTAAAACACTTCATTCAAACTGGACAGAAACCTAAACCGTCGTTGTTACTCTTTCCATCAATCACCAAGTGTGCTTTGGTTGAACTGTAATTTCACGAGTTTAATGTGAAAAAACGCAGAATTTACAGGTGTCACCCCCCCTCCCTCCACCCCCCCGCTCTCTCTCTGTCCTTCTCTGAAGGCAGAAGGAAAGAGGCAGGATGATATGTCATCAGTTACACTGCGCATGTCTTAAAGCCTGTGATGTTAATGCACAGGCTGAGCAGAGTTATTCAAACAAATTCCCGAAGCCGGATCATGATCAGGATCACCAAAAAAATCTAATGTATTGTTCATTGTGCCACACCCCACCCCTGCAAAAAATGACATTGAAATCCATTGCAGACTTTTGGAGTAATCCTGCAAACGGCCAAAACCAAAATCCAGCAAACCAACGCCGGTGAAAACATAACCTCCTTCCTAATCCTTCGGCCTTGGCAGAGGTAATTACTAGAAATGCACAATGATATCGGCACGTCATCAGTATCGGCAGATAAAGGCTTTAAAATGACACATCGGCATCGGCCAGAAATCAACATTTCCTCCGATTAGACAGCCCAATATTTTACATAGAAATAAATATGCCATGTTTTACAGGGTGCGTCTGACATTCGACAGGTCTGTTTCTCCCACCTTTACCCGAAAAAGAAAAAAAAGGCATGTGTGTATGTGCAAAACCGCAGCCTGTAGCCTTCTCCTCCTCGAACGACATTTTTTCGTGAAGAAAAATGCTGTGGTGTCCGTTATACCTGTCCCCGACCCTGAACGGCTCTGCTCCAGACCCGACATCATCGGTGGAGGTAACCGTTCCACCACCCGTCTACCTGGTTCCCAGTAGGATGCCTAAACTTGAAAAAATGGCCAACATTATGCATTGTATTTATTACAATGAATGCAGCCAAAGCATGGCTCGGAACAGTGCTTCTGCTGTCAGAGCGTCGATGTTCCGAATTGCAATCTGTGACAGATGTGTGGCCGTCGGAGCAGCCCCCCCCCTTCCCGCAGCGTTTCAGCGCCAGCCAGCGGCAAACCGAAGCAGTGAGGAGTCAGAAATGTTAATAAAATTTAACACTGCTCATAATATAATAAGCTGTACGTGTGCTGATGCGACCAAATAATAAAGTTAGGCGCCCCAGTGCAACGAATGTAAAATGTTAGTGTGGAGCCATATTTTACATGTAACCTAATGTTTCCTATTTTGCCCTTTGAATGTGTGCGTTTTGAAAAGCATTGTATTTTATGTCCCACTGCACCTGCCAGTAGTCATAATAATATGTTAATTCCACTACAGGAGCAATTAGGTGGAAAAAATATGTGCATATACCGGCATCTGCAATCGGCCAAAATGAGTTGGAAATATCTGCATGTCGGATATCAACATAATCCAATATCATGCATCCTTAGTAATTACCTCTCTATATAGTGTTATTCATTTGTTGTGGTGGGGTCCGCCATTCCTGCCCTGGATTCAGATTGCCTCCCTAAACATGAGGGGTACATAGGAGTCTATGCATGCAGGTAATTCAGTGCACTTTTCATCTAATTGATATCAGCCTTACTGTTTAGTGTGCGTGGCGTGCAGAGGATAGAGAATGGTTTAACTCGGAGTACCGAGGAGAGAAAATGGCTTTTATTTTCAGCTTTTGGAGGGATTTGAAGAGCGATTATTACAAATATTGGGCGGGAAAATCCATTTTTCATACATTGGGGGGTGGACGTGACCCTCCGTCCCCCGCTTCGATTACTCGCCGGCTGTTTTTGATGTGTAGTCACAGAGAGGTGAGCAGCCTGCCAAGTCAGATAAAGACAAATTTGAGCACTGTGATGTGTGAGTTGCTGTTTTCTGCTCTGTTTATCATCCAGACCGGGCTCAATAACCGCTTGATTAACTTCATGTTTTTTTCTCCTCCTAATTAACTGCTAGTCTACAAATGTAGTTGGCAAAACGTCCTGATCATTGCCCACTCCATCACTTTCTTAGCATACACACTTTAGATATTCATTTACTAGGCTTGTGGGGGTGGTAATAGCGGAGGGTGAACGTCGCTCCGTGCTGTCTAAGAGAGGACGTCTGTCAATATCTGAATAGTGGACTTGTGTCATTCTATACTTTCTTCTTCATTCACTCGAGCTTCACACATTCACAACGATCCGGGTAACAAACAGCAGCAGAAAGAAAAAAACTTTCCTCGCAAGCTCAAGCTTTGTGTTCAGTCGTGGTTGGAACACATCTTGTGTCCTTGAAAGCTTTTTTATTACACAATTGGAATCATAGCTGGACTAGATGAATCCATTTATATTATTATGTTCTCATAAGAATGATTTATTTCATTCATTTCTATTTTATTTATCCACGCTGGAGTGTGAATGTCGCTCCGTGCTATCTAAGAGGGAACTTGTGTCATTATGTACGAAGGAACAGGGCACTCCAGTCAGTCTGTGCGGTAAAAGTGTGGACCTTTATTCTGTTTTGTGCATCAACAAACAAATTGTATTCCTATACGATGTGAGCAGACTGAGGATACAAGTGCTTGTTTTTGTCACCGACGGGCTCAGATTGTTATTATATGTGTCTGACAACATTATGGAGAGGACCCTACAGAGAAATAAAAACCTTGTTCTTTCCTTTCGCTTGATGCGGTTTGTTTGTGTCCAAGTCCCGTTCAGGGAGAAGTCTCATTGTGAAATCTGAATATCTGTATACTCTGACCCAAATAAATACGGACAAAGATCTCATCCACATTGTTGAAAATCACATTGAAAATCTATTAGAAAGATAACACTAAGCTACGCTTTCTGTACTCTAACACAACAAACTCTGCCCTGCCGGCACTGGCGTTTCCACCATGGATGTATTCCACTATTCCACCGTTATCACGTCACCTCGCCAGATTTCACAATGAGACTTCAACTTGAGCGAGACTCTCCATAATGTCAGACACTTATAATAACAATCAGAGCCTCTCGTGGGAAAAACAAGCACTTTTAGTGGACGTAAATGACGGCGGCAGCTTGCCCCGATAGCAACATATCGCAGCTCGTCAGCGGCTGCCGTCTACATCGCTCTCCCTCAATACTGGACCAGTTTCAGGAATTATTGTCCCTGTTAGTCACTTAGACACAACAACGTGAGAAAATACGGTTCAGGTCGAAAAATACCGGTTACCCTTTAATACTCACACACCTGCTGGTCTTGGCTAAAATTAACCTAAATTCCTCAAAAGACTTTTATGCCGGGATCAGACTACACAATATTTTTGTCTTTGACCATGGTCACCGTGTCAGATCTAACGATCACAGCGCCATAAACTCCTGCAGTGTGTTGGTCAGGTGACTGGCAAGACTACACGTATGACCACGACCAATCACGGCACATCTTAGTCCACGATCGTGGGCGAGTTCAGACGTCATCGGGGAGGCAGTTGAAGCAACTGTCAATCAAGGGCGACAGAAGCGTTGTGTGTGATGCTGGCGGTCTGGTGTTGGGAAAAGAAAAAGAAAAGAAAGAAAAAATGTGCTGATGCTTTGATCTGTGATCGGTGCTTGATGAAGTGCTTCCGCTATTTCTCAACAACATTTGTCTTCTTTGACTCTGTCATGGTACTCCCTCGACGAAACGTCAAATAGGCAGGGGTACAGTTGCCACAACTCAATGAATTTTTCGTCAGTTTCGTTGTCCCACCTGACAGCAGCAAACTCGGCATCCCTCCTCCTTTTCGCCATGTTTGTTTATTACGAAGTGACCTGATTGCGACTGCTCGCTGGAGAGAGCACCTGATTGGTCAACGCAAAGGAACACGTCGTTGGAGATGTCACACTAGGCGTGTCAAGACGAAAAATTCTGACAGGCTTGACTTTTCCTCAGGGTGTCGTGGGGCGTCCCAGATGTGGCGTCGATTGTCGTGTACTATGACACACTGCATGAGATAAGAGGATCGATTTTCGCACACGACACTCATTTATCGTTTTTGATCCCCTGCGACGGCCGTGTCGGGCTACAATCGGGCTGATATCGTGTAGTCTGAACCGGGCATTAGACATGATTTTAGCGTGACCAAAATATGACCAACAGTGGACCTCCAAAATGTCCCCTACTGGCTTGCCGGTCCACTGTTAGTGAATGTGTAACAATGCTGAGGTGACGTCCACTGTTGGACATGTATGCGACTGCACACATACACGTTCACAATAAGAAAACATGGAGCATATGCCGTCTCGTCCTCCTGCAGCACACTGCAGTGAAACCCCCGTACACCTCCTCACTTTATTTCTTCAGCCGACAGAGAGGAGATGGCAGGCGCAATTGCACGTCATATATTTCAATGCTTTACTGCCATATCGTCAATATGGATCAATAGTGTCGGCCTCGTTTCTTAGCTGAAGAAATCAATTAACAGAACAGTGTTGCAATTTTTGTTCACCACATTCCTCAAACCGATTGGATGTAAGTCGTTAATTTAATCAACGTCCTCATGAAGATTGATGGCGTCCACGTATCAATTGAGAGCTGTATCATTAATACACAGACATAAATAATATCTGCAGCACTGTAATGGAAAGCTAGAAATATTAATTACTGTGCAAATCTTGTTTTTAATGCAATCCCTTTTACTGCCACCACTGATTTTATGTGTTCACTGTGAGGGCCTCCTGGGATGCAGTATGGATTTTGTTACTCCACGCCATCAATTCTCCGGCGTTGGATTTTATGAGCCAAACACGACGCTGCAGGAGGCGCATATTAAAATGCTTGCATGCTTTTTACATCACACGTGACTGTCCAGCTGCTTCCATCTCCTTATCTGTCTACACTGCTGTTCTCGTGCCAGAACTTTCTTCCTGATTTGGATTTGTTTCTCGTATCATTTCCTTTTGGTTGCCGATGATGACACGACGCTCCATCTTGGGAGATGGCACCCCGCTGCTCGCTGTAAACCGAACCTTGATTCACACTTCACAGATTTTGCCTTTGCAGCATTACAGTCTTCTCTTTTTTGTTGCCCATTTTTTTGTCCCAACAAAAGCCTGAGAGAGGCTGAGCGGAGGCTGGAGAGTGACATCACCTTGAACTGGATATTCTCAATTGGACAAATCCATCTCTTATATTGTTTGCAGAAATAGATTTTTTCTCCGTGCCTACGTGTGTGAGTATTGGAAAAAGGCTGAAACTTTGCTATCAAATATTAAAGATGCTATCAGGCCCCGTCATGACAAACAGTATCAGTGTGGCTTAAGCTTCCACCCTCTACTTTCTATCTCCTCCTCCTCCTATGCAAGGTGTTCCCCAACTATCTCTTCCTGCACTGGTTTTCTCTCCATACATCTTTTTATATCTCCCTCCTACGGTGGCCCTGACAGCTCATCATACTGCAACATAACAAAACACATATAGACAAAACTCAAGCAAACGAAGAAAACATCTTCACCAATTCAATAACACATAAACAGCATTTAGAGAAAAAGCTGCAAAGAAATAAAACAATGGCAAATTGAGAAATGCATATGAGATATGTATGCAAACCAAATACAGAAAACACACCCCAAATACAGAAAACACAATCAAATACAGAAACCTGCCGTAAATATGGAAAATACAACCAAATACAGAAACACAACCAAATACCGAAACCTACCCTAAATACAGAAAACACAAACAAATACCGAAACCTACCCCAAATACAGAAAACACAATCAAATACCGAAACCTACACTGTTAAGAATTTCCCAGTAAAATAACAGTAAAGAGCTGGAAGCAGGGTTGCCATTATTCTACTGTAAAATTAACATTATTATACTGTCGCTGAAATTTACAGCTTTGTACTGTTAATGAAAAATACAGTATATACAGGTTTTTTGATTAATTTCACAGTATTTTATAGTTAATTTACTGTTTAAGGATACATTATATAGCTGTTTTTCCCCTTTCTTTTACATTATCTTACTGATTTGTTTTAATGCACTATTTAGGTTGTATTTTTTACATACATTTTAATAAACATTATTTTTTGCCTAGATGAATAGACTTAGCAGGTTACAGACAAAGGAATAGTCACACTAAATACAATTAAAGGCACTTGTTAAGAAAAAGGCTATAATTAAGGCTATGATGCCCAAAATGTCTGTCTATATGGCTACAAGCACAGAATGCAAACCATAAAAACATGTGAGTGAAGAACAGAGCTAATTCACTGCTTTTACAATCAAGTAAAGTGCAATAAGTGCAATAAGATAAGCTGTAGATTTTCTTTTCTCACACATTGGTGTGAGAAAAGAAAATCTACAGCTTATCTTATTGCACTTTACTTTTTATTTTCATATGAAGTTCAACACAGCGCCAACAAAAACCTGACAGATAACAAACCAAATTTCAGAAGAAATAGCATTTCTGAAGACATCTGTCAATCTTACTAACCTTACTTTGTGGAACAGTTACAGACAGTTGAGCTATATCATAGAGTTAAAACAAAACTCTCAAGTAATATTTTGCCTTATATCATAATGAGCACCAACACCACCAGACATGTGACATCATGTCCAAGTATGAATATTCAGTCTCTAACAAGGCACATGGATAAGTGTGGAAGTCCAAGTATTGGGCGATGGTCGGGGAGTGAGTTAGTGAATGACTTATGGCCCACTCAAAGACACCAGTTCTCTCAATCCAGCCTTGGTAGCCCGCTGACTGTGTGAGAGAGATGTATATGAGTTCCAACACAACTTTCATTGTAACTTCTCACGTACAAAATCAGCGTGTGTACCCCTCATTTCCTCTTATCATGTATGTAATGTAAACTCACCATTTTAAATGAAGTCCCACTCAAGTCCATGAGTCCCATCAGCAGAGTGGATACATGTGGATATACGGTTGTAGTCTTGTCTTGTAGCTCGTGAATTTGCCAGTTTTCTTTGAGAAGATTTTGCCCTGTCCATCCTTGGTGCCTCTCTCAGGGTTTATTCCTACGGTGCACCTGAAAAATGATAGTGTTTCTTCAGGCACTGTGTAAAAATCAAGTTGTGTGAATCACTTAGATTAATGCCACAATAAAAATACAGGTTTTACTGAAAGTATCTAACCTTGAGATTAATTTGAGCGTGCAGGTGTAGAAGGTGGAAAATAATGCAGCAAGTCCCATCAAGAAGGTGGGCTGGATCCCCTCACATATGAAGTGGCCCTCAAGGCTGACCATCCAGCGCCAATAGCTTCCTGCTGTTTCACCTGAAACTTAGAAAGAATTTTCCTGTCAACTTCATGGATTTTTAGTCAATGTTTGAAATGAATTGTGTTGAGTGGTGTGCATTACTGGTTGAGAAACCATTTTTTGATCAATTATGAATATTCTGACCATCTGATCTATAGAACATGTGGTTTTCAGATATCATTCAAAAACACTAGTTAGCTAGTAAATAAGCTTGCCTTCAATTTTGTATCTGCTCTGCTGAATTACCACCCAATAACCAACATGCACTGAAGTCTTAATGTTACTTTAAATGTTGAAAGGACTTCCATAGACTGTAAAATGTATACACTGTCGTTATGCATGAATTCACTGGCAAAATACATGTATCAGCACATTAACTTAGATATTAACTTGAATACATAGATATTAAAATGAGCTCCTTGTGTTGTCCGATTAATATGCAGTCATCTGTGAAATTCTAGCTAGCTGTTGAATCCCTCTATCATGACATGCACATATTCAGTAATGCAAACTAACTGGAAACATCACTGATAACCTTTGCACAGATTTATTAATTAAATAAAATTACTACTTACCAAATAATCAGTAAGATGGGAATGGATGAAGAAAAGAATGGATCCAGCCTCACATGTGCAGATCAGGTGAAATTGCTCTTCCCAGAATTCAAAAAATACTGCATCAAACTGTTATTCATGATACTTTAGACAGTTGATCAGCAGTAAAGTGCTGTTTTTTAAGAATACATTATAGTTCAGTTAAAAAACGGCCTATGAGCGTAATTTAACAGATTTTCTTTTGTATTAACAGTAAAGCACTGTTTTTAGCAATAACAGGTTAATACTGTTGAAATTCTGCTGTAAATTAACAGCAATTGTTTACAGTGTACCCCAAATACAGAAACCTGCCGCAAATACAGAAACCTACCCCAAATAAAGAAATACAACCAAATACAGAAAACACAATCAAATACAGAAAACACAATCAAATACAGAAAACACAATCAAATACAGAAAACACAATCAAATACAGAAAACACAACCAAATACCGAAACCTACCCCTAATACAGAAACCTGCCCCAAATACAGAAACCTACTCCAAATAAAGAAATACAACGAAATACAGAAAACACAATCAAATAAAGAAATACAACCAAATACAGAAAACACAATCAAATACAGAAAACACAATCAAATAAAGAAATACAACCAAATACAGAAAACACAATCAAATACAGAAAACACGCTACAAATATATAAAACACAACCAAATACAGAAACCTGCCGCAAATACAGAAAACACTACCAAATACAGAAACACGTTGCAAATACAGAAAACATGCTACAAATACAGACAAGCAGATACAGAAACTTGCTTGTGTTGTCTTGTATTTGGCTTTGTTGCCTTTTATTTACAGTGAGTTTAGATGTGTTGTAAAATTGGAGAAGGTGTTTTTATGCCTCCGCGCTGGAAACACCCATGGCTAGAGGCGTCATGTTTTTAGTTTGTCCGTCCATCCATCCAACCCGTTCTCGTGAATGCAAATTTCCTGGTGGTCAAAGGTCACTATGACCTCACAAAACACGTTTTTGGCCATAACTCAAGGATTCATATGCTAAATATGACAATTTCACGTGTCTAACAGGATACAATGATGACGTGATGATATTTCGGACAGACATGGATGTAAACTGCGACTCGACTTGTTGGCGAAGGCATACAACCCTGAGGCTGAAATTCTAGTTTTCATGTGATTGTGTTTTAGCTTTATTTGTTTTCTTTCTCTGCAGCGCATTGGGCTCTCAGGGCTACTGTAACTTATCCCACTCCAGCTTCACTCCTCTCTTCATACATTCAACAAATGGTCTCATTTTCAGTGCCTTGCTTTCTATGAACAAAGTGGAAGGGGATCCTACTGTATCCATTTGCATAATATCTTGTGTTTGCACAGCTATTGGATGCTAAGTTCGTCAGTGTCTGGCACAGTCATACTCAAACACACTTTTCTATAAGTGAGGGCAGATGCGGAGGAGCTTTAATGATGGCTCAAAGCGCGGAGCTGAGTGAATCGATGGTGGTGGGTGCGTTGACGCGTGATGAATTGAAGAGTTAATCGGTCTGACGTCTCTAATGGCCCGACATAGGAATGAAAAATAAAAATAAATTAGTGGAAAGAAAGCCTTAGTCTGTATCCATCTGCCAAGGCCTTTTGTGGTATTGATTTGCCCGAGGCACTTAAAGCCTGATGCATTGTCAACATAGCAATCTATTGCCCGTCTGAGTGCACAGTCACAGTCTGGCTTCCACTGGGCTCTGGCATAGATAACTAGACGTAGTAAGAGTGGGCGAAACAGTGGCTAACACACACACACACACACTCACAGTCACACACACCGTGTCATATACAGTCACAACTTTCATCTTACTGGTAATGCAGTCCAACCCTCAAGTCCAGAGTTTGTCTTGCTGCAGTGATAAGTGAAGAGTTGCTGGTGGAGGGAGCGACTCGGGCTCTGCTGACTGTAATTACTACTCGGAAACCCAGAATGACTTTGTTGCACTCTGGGAGGCCTCCAGATTCACTTTGAGGCTCTGCATGCTCCCGGCTCATTTAGATGACTGAGTGAATATTTAGGCTGTGTTTAGGGACTCCTGCAGCTGCCATATGGATTGATAAAAGGGACAGTAGAGGGATTTATTCATGTTTTTTTTGCACTGTATGTCTTTGGTAAGCCAGACTTATTTAAAGACTAAACTAAAAGAAGTTTTATTGCCATTTGAAAGTGCTTCAAAAGTGGGTTCTCACCTATGGATTGTAAAGTAGCAGGCTGTCTCTTCTCTCCCTATGAGTCTAGCTTTAGTTGTTTTAGCAATGAGCACATAACCCTCAAGTGGCGCGCAAGTACTTTATTTCCTGCTGTTCTTTAGCTCGTGTGTCATTTTTTGGTGTTTAAGTTGCAATATGTGTTGTTTAAACTGTGTAATTTAACAATGACGTACGAGTTGAATAGTGGCTTTCCCCACTTTATACTGCTGAGTGTCTTTGAGTCGGAGTGACAGCTCGTGCACTGAGGTTCAGTTCATAATGACGGGTATCCTGTCGCTTCTCCAGTCCTAAAGTCTGTAGGTGTAAATGGAGGTTAGAGATAGTTGCATTTGCTATGTTGATTTCAGTGGAGACTTTTGGTATCCTGTGGTTTAAATGCTTTTAAAATTCTGTTGACTGTATGTTACAAGAATAACAGGCAGTCGGGTCTTAATCTGTGTGTCTGTGTCTCTTAAAAAATATGCATGTGGACTGTATGGGTATAAACAATCTGGAGGCATTTGTAACAAATTTACCTTTTAGCTGCAAACTGTTTACTACTACAAGGTCAAGAATGATCAAATCTGGAGGTATAGATGGTTAAACAGTTTTCAACAAACATGCAAGAAGTCAATCAAGTTTAGGTTCCCCAAATTCAGTCAGCAGATTAACAAAATAATGCACCAAAGATGCTAAGAATGAGCTCTTAACACATTTGATCTCTGAGTTATCTGATAAGTCTTGTCCACCACCAGAAAGCCGAAGAGAAAGAAGCAAATTGATTGTAATTGAAGTTATGAGTTTACCACTCAATCTAATGCTATAGAAAATGCCTTGGCTGTGTTAGTAAGAGTTATCACAGTATACCCAGACCGTTCTCATTCCCAGGGCATCAAATACCGACACTTTGTCACGGCCGTCGACGTGAGATACCGCTGCACCCTTAAGCACCAGTATGAGACCCACCAGGCTTTCAATTGACTACAATGTATAACCATCCGCGACAACAGTAAATGCTCCGAGAAAGTGCTGTGGTGACGTGGCTTAAAGGTCCCATATTATAAAGAGTGAGATTTTCATGTTTTTTTATTATGAAGCAGGCTTATGTTCTATATAAATACTGTGAAAGTATCGAAACGCTCAATCCACAGGGAAATACACACAGCTCGTATTCAGAAACTCTGCATTTCAAACAAGCTGTCAGGAGTTCTGTCCATTTGTGATGTCACAAATATACAATATTTAGAAACTTTACACAGATTTAAACGTAAACATTCTAAATGTGTCCCAGTTTATTCCTGGTTGCAGTGGATTATAAATGTCATCAGCTGACAGGAAGTACACATGGACCCAAGCTGTTGCCTAGCAACGCAATTCTGTTGCAATTTCGTCGCAATTCCGTCAAAATTCGCTAAAATAGAGCGTTTAAGACAGAGGGTAAATACAGGCATATTCAGGCTGACAGTATGAGGAAAATAAAGGATTCTTTGAACATTACAGCATGTAAACATGTTCTAGTAGAAACACAAAATACAAGTATGATCCTGAAAATGAACATCATATGGGACCTTCAAAGAGCAATATTCAGCTGTTCATGTCCTGTGTGCTAAGTTTCACTTTGACGTAACAATCAGCCGTTCGTTTGTGTCACGTGTTCACAACGTTCAGTTTCATTTTCATGTTACAAGCATCACAGTTTTTCTGCCTAAACCTAAATGTGACGGCAAGAGTAACTCTAGTGGTTTTGATGCCAAAAATAAAGTGACGCCTAGGGGCGCGACAAAGAGGTGGTATGTGACGAGTTGGAAGAAATATTAGATTAACATTTAATTTGGTTAGGGGCTGGTCGATGATAGGGATAGGATAACTTGTTTTATTTGCCAGAATATTAGATTGCTAATATGTATTGCCTTGTCTATGATTTACCTTGGGAGTGTGGATATGTCTAGCAATCCAATCTATTTCTGAACATTGAGACATCACTGCGATCAAACACAACTGAAACCACAAAACTGTCAGGTGGCTGCGTTCCATTCAGATCTGTTCAGGCCTGTGTTGTTGCAGAAATTGGCATCTGTGCCTCTTAGTTAGTTTTCCCTGTATGACCCGTTGCTTTTCATTACAAAACAGTGGGTTCTAAAGAGCTTGTTTTTTTTTTTTCATTCTGAGGGGCTTATATCAAATCCTGATGTTTCCCTGTTGGTGTTCTAGAGAGAGAGAAATGTTCTGCTAATAAATTATATTATAGCTGTTAATAGAATTCTGTGGGAAAAAAAATACCACGAAACAAAACTGGCCCAGAAATACAAGAAAACCTTCCTGATTACCATTTTAATGGCAAGTTTCACAATGGAGCTTTCTTTTAAACGTACAGTGGAATTAATGGAAAATCTGTGCATGTCTGTTCTTGACAGGCCTTTTGGACCCCATCCCTTTAATTTCCTTCTTTGTCTGTCTACCTGCCACTCAAGATGTAATGGTCTGTAGTCATTTAATTTATCCATTGTCTCCACAGGTCATCTTTGAAGCGGCCGTTTCCGAGGAGCGACAGGGCTACATTGCCTTGGACGACATTGTGCTGCTCAATTACCCCTGTTGTAAGTACCCGCTCTACACTGCTCATAGCATACCTGCTGACCTTTTCTGAGCCCAGGGAAAGTGGCCCGCTGAACAAACCAAAGCCCGGGGCCCAGGAAGCCTCCGGAAAAAGTTTCCCGGAAGGTGATTGAAGACTATGAGGCATTCCGGGCTGACAATGGGGGGGGGAACGGAGGCCAGTTTACCTGGTACCTGTCCGAGTCTCACAGCCACAATAACGCAGCAGGAGGCTTCACTTTTGTCTGGGCAGAATGGCTGACCTTTTCCTCTGATCGCTACGCTCCCAGCTGGGTGCTTTTAAAGCTAATGTGATGTTACAGGCAGGGAAAGGACAGTTAGTGGTTGTACTTTGATCCTCTCTGGGAGTTTTTTTTTTTCATTGTCATCACTGGGATATCAGGGGGTTGGAGCTTAATGGTTGGCGGTAATGTTACGTTCTGTTCTGTTACGTTTACCTTTATACCCCCCCCTGCAGCCCCTTTGGTACACAGGCTCTGTGTAGATGTTCACTCTTTCACTGATGTGCTGTTCCCGAGATGATTAGCTCCATTAGACGCCATATACAAGCTAAATCTGATCTGATTGGTCTTCCTGGAAGTAGTCGTCATTGTCGAAGCTGCACTGCCCCATGCTGACTTCCAGAAAGAGATCTAACATGGTGCCAGGACAGAAAGTAATATCATTCACTTGAAAATGGGTCGTTATTGTCTTTTTTTTATTAAATAACAGGTTTTATCCATTTAACAGTTTACCAGTTTGACCAATTATTGTGATATAACGCGGAGAGTTTGATTACATATTACTCTATAATTAGGTGGATGTTGGTGGAATTCCATTAACCTAAATCAAGTATAATGCAAGGTTTTAATTAGACTCCACACACACACATATATATAGATAATTATGTTTTTGTTGTCATTATTATTGATGTAATATTTGTGTGTTGAGTTCCAATTGTTTCAGTGAGGGTTTTTATTGCGTCTTGGTGTTCTAATTTCAGTTTCAGAGGCAGACATGAAATGAAAAGCTGGAATCATGTAATGTTTTAAGGGTTTTATAGCATATATTTGCACCAATTTATATATTTAAGGAGTAGTTTGGGTGTTTTGAGGTGGGGTTGTATGAGGTACTTATCCATAGTCAGTGTATTACCTACAGTAGATGGTGGTCGCCAGTTTTGAGAACCAAACCGGAGTACCAGCACGGGAGCAAAGTAATATACTGCTGTGGACGGGGCTGACAGCAAAACATATTTTCGACAAAAAGACCCACCTAAAAAAATCAGTTTAGAGTAGAATATTTTCACAGCTTTACCTTACCGTAAGACAGCCCTTTCCGACTGGGAACTGAAATTGTTGTATCCATCTATGCTCTTGCCAAAACCACTCCACTGAAAAAAACAGTAATTTTACCTTTGTTTGTGCTGTTGTATGACTTTGGTGAATCCAAACTAACCAAAGTCCACACAATAACACAAACCAACGAACCGATCAAGTATTGATACATTTTTTTCAACGTAGTCTGGTTGTTTTGGCAAGAGCATAGATAATGACTTCAGTTCCCTGTCAGAAACATAGAATCAGTTTTATTCTCCAAGTACATACATACAAGGAGTTTGACTCTGTTTTTTATGCATCTCTCTAAATGTACTTACACAGAAATATAAATTACAGCTAGGGACAAGGTGTATATATTAATATTATATAAATGTGTATATACTGTATATAAAGCACTAATGACCAACAATAAAATAAGAAATAAAATAAAAACATATAAGTCAAGTGCTCTTTAGGTCTAAACAATACAAATAATGCAAAGAAATAAACCAGAAAAAATATTCTAAATATAGTGTACACTTCAAAACACCCAAACTATCCCTTCAAAGCTGTTCTAATCAATATTTTTATATTAACAGTGGATGAGATGACTGTGTGACAGATGTTGCTCGTTTTGACGAATCCACTTATCTGTAATATTATCTTGTGAGTTATCTGTAAACTCTGCTTTTTTTCCCTCTTACTTAAAGTGGCAGTATATATATATTTTGGCATCATGGGGCAAAAATTCCATAGTAACATTTCAGCATATTGTAATTCAAGTGTTCTGAGAGAAAACTAGACTTCTGCACCTCCTCATGGCTCTGTTTTCAGGCTTTAAAAAACTTGGCGTTCCTTCACTAGATTTCACAATGGCGGCGGCTTATTTGTCATTTTACAGCTAAACCGTGCACTACAAGATGATTCTGGAAACATTTGAGGAGAGAAATAGGCATTAACGTAACATAATATTGATTCATATTTGATCAGCGCTGCCTAGTTTGAACGTTTGGTCGGAGTTCACGACTGATGACAACCGGCTCTCATAAACAGCAGATCAGCTCTTACTGCTTGTTTTCCTCCGGTCTGTGAAATCTTGCAGATACCATTAGGAGCACCGGAGGACACCGAAGGGACAGAGGAACATGATTTTTTTCAGGTTACCTGTTTTATGTACTACTGTCACGATATAGCGACCGTTTTATAAAAATAACTTTTTTTAATCATATTTGCTCCAATCTCTCCTACTTCAGCTTTAATTCAGTTTTTTATGACCCACAAACTCCGTTCTTATCAATCCCGTTTTCAGCTGCAGCAAGAAACTGTTTTCAGCGAGAAAGCTTGGATGAACCCGCTGTATGCTTCCTACCCGGCACCAAAAAGGCAGGCAGGCAAAGTTTGTGGTCTGGTGAACATAATGGAGCATCCAGCAGCTTGAGACCCAGATGTATTTCTCAGAGGTTGGCAGAGACCAAAACAGAGCTAAAAAGGAGTGTTTATGTGTTAAAGAGGTCAACCCATTATGCTCATTTTCAGGTGCATACTTGTATTTTTGGTTTCCACAAGAGCGTGTTTACCAGCTGTACTGCAGCACCTCTTTTCACCCTCTGTCTCAAACATTTTGTTTGAGCTTGGGCTTTGTAACTTAGCAGACCTTTTACATGCACAAAAACACTATAGAACACAATAAAGGAAAGGGGAAAAGCACAATATGTCCTCTTTAACAACTCTTAATACGTCATATTTCGTGTATTTAGCTTGTTCTGCTGCCCCAGTGGCCAGAAAAAAAAATCTAAATCCACTCAGCTTTTAACATCAGCTTATATCCAACAATACTGACATTGGTATAGTTAGTATTTCTGTCAAACCTCGCTGCTTAGATCCACTCTGGCCTTCTGTGAGAACGGTACTATTGTCTCGTAGCCGCATAAATGTGGGGAAATGTTAATGAATGATAATGTAGGGGTTTTCATTAGCTCATGAAATTCAGATCTCCTTTTCTGGCTCTGCTGGAAAAAAATCCGGCAGGTCGCACGTTATAAATCATTGAATCCTCACTGCAGAAGGAACTGGAATAACCCTTTCTCAAACCAGCATATATCTTGTCCTTTTTTTTCTTTACCCAAGCTCATCTCAAAGTTTGCCACTTGCCCTCTGTCACCCTATCCTCAGTGGAGCAGGATGCGTTTCCATGGTGATTTTTTGGATGGGTAGGTAGCGTTGCCAGGGTCCCTCTATATGTGACTCAGGGCTTGTTGCAGAAGGTGGCATTTGAACCCACCACATGCCTATTAGCTCTCATTAAGGGACAGCGTCTCTGCCAGGAATTGCTTTATATATATATGTACACCGTATACATGAATTCTCCGAGCACAACTGAAGTGTACTACACATGTACACACTCATCTACTAGTACGGAAAAAAGCAGACGTGCACAATCACTATTCTTTTGTAGCAGCTGGTGTAGCTGCAGGAGCAGTCACCCACAACGACCCTTAAAAACACACACAGACACACAAAGATGTAAATAAACATTAGTAAGCTGGCATAAATTTCCCCACAGACAGCGAGAATAATGGTATGCCCCCTTAGGAAAGATTCAAGACAAAGACAACTGCTATTCGGTTTGAATTCCCACTCATTTGACATTTGTTTTCCTCTGGAGTCCGCGTCTTTATTCTAAACACGTGTTTCAGTCAAGACCGATCTCGCCTGCATCGAGAATAAGAAGCAGCATTACTAATTTAGAGAGCCGACATCTGAGACAGTCGGGATGCATTTGAGACTCACATTACCTTGGCTACATTCATGTTTAGCTGTATTAATTAAGGCTAGACAGGTCACACATCCACACTGCTGGGCGTTTAGATTTTAAATTACATTTTCTCAGTCACTATTAATGCAACTGACTCATCCTCAAATGACTTCTCCTATAATTGGGGCTGTGAACGCTCCTCTTTAAAAGATGACTTGAAAGTTTATGCTTATTTTTCTCCAGACAAAATACTCTGACTGGCAACCACAGCAAACGTCTACTAGGGTGTGTATACTTTGTTATAGTTTTCTTTCTTTGCTTCTGGTTTGCAAAGTTTGTAATACATACAAGGTTATTGCATTTGAAATGAGTTAGGTGTTGTTTGATAAATGCACCTGAGGAAATTTGTCAGCGCAGAGCCTTCTCTTACAATGCTTACAAAAAGGACTGCCGAGAGGAAAGAGAAAAATGAGCAATAGGTAAAATGTGAGATGCAATTTCCATTGTCCCGTCCTCAGCCAGATGTTGCTGTTGATTACTGTGGAAACCAAGGATAAATGTGGGTGTTGTGTGAATAGTGCCAGTCTCTCCAACAGAATTTGATTTTATTTTGTCCATCACGTTGGTGTCCAGTAGAAACAATTTGCCCAGAACATGTGCTATTTACACCACAGCAGGAGATCCCCTCATTGTGGGGCATCGCTTGTATGATGGAGGTTATTATTTTCTCATTATATTATCATTTTGTTTCATTGCCGGAGAAATCATTCCAGTGTAGTGTAGGAGGCTCTTGGTAAAACAAGAGTATTGTGTTTTCAGTAGTATGTTTTTTTATTTACAGGGAGTCCATGTTCTTGTGGCTTCAAAGCTGTTCAGGAGATTCAGGTTCAGTGATAAAAGTGAAGCAAATGATCCTTTTCACTATAGTGGATAGATGAACAGAGCTGTTGTTAGCTTCCCATCTGTCACATTAGAGGATCTATTTTAACCTCAATCTGTGTTACGTGCAGCTGAGGAGTTGTTTTTTTGAAGAAGAGTTTGCTTTACCACAACGTCTTCTGGCAAGCTGCAGAGTCATTATGAAAATTGTGGGTTTATATGACACGAGTAAAGTTAGATGAACTTGTAGATGGGTGTTTCTGCAACTACGGTCGCTTTTGACTCTCCCAAATAAAAAAAAAATCAACTTCAATTAATTTTAATTTTAACCATCAGAGTATGTACTGTAATAATTACATATAGTGGATACGATTTTAATGCTTATTTTTCATGGTTTTCATCACTTGTTCTTACTAAATGTCCTTACCGCAACATTACAATAATGTTCAATTTATACATTCATTTCTATAATATTTTGAAGACATTCAAATTCATTTCTATCAAGCTTTGTGCATCATTGTAAATATTGACATAAAAACATCTTTTGCAAATAGTGGTGAAAAATGTAGACAGTAACCATAGATTGTCAGTCTTCATACACATAAAATATAAATATGTTGTGTTTTATGACAATTCTAATGTCTACACCTAAAGCTGTTGTGGTGAAGCCATGTTGTGGAAATTACATTTTTGCAGATAAATGGCAGCTAGCGAGGTCTGCCACGTTAGCTTTAAATCTCAGGTATCTCAACATTGAGAAGACAGTTGTGATACATGAAGAAAAGTGGTGTTTGCACCCATAAAATGTGTCATAAATATTATTAAATAACATTATTTAGTAATTACTTTTTATGTCAAGATTTATCAAGCATTGCACTGCAAATTTTAACATAAATTCAAAATTTCATTGCTGCTAGCTAGCGAAAACTAACATTATCTGATAGAATTTGATCTTCAAACACTAACTGTAGAACAATAACTTATATTATACACTGCAACCGGTAATAAACTGAGACGCATGTTTAACTTTACAACTTTGAAATGGTCTATACATTAAAGTACGTTTACAGTACAGACGCATTCATTACTTGCTTCTAAGTTACTGACGATAGAAAGATGAGTAAGCTAACCACTTTTTGATATTTGTAATGAAGCTAGCTGTCTTGGCCAAGATTATCTTTATACATCCACGGGCCAAGGCCAAGGGTAGCGCACGGCTAACGTTACTTCACCTGCGAAACAGGAAACAGTTCAGCTAGCGAACTTGGTTTTTAGCTAGCTAGCTGCGTTACAATTAATGAACAAAACCAGCCAGTTGAGAAAAATAGTCGCTGACCTGGTACTAACACGCACCTTGACGTTATGTAGGAAGCAGTTATTTATTGTTATAAAATGTAAGTGTCATGCTTCTTTAAAGCAAACGCAGTAGCTGTCTGTTAACGTTAGCTAGCGTTAGCATGAGCACGATAGCCAGTTGCTAACGTTATTTGTTAGAATTCAATTTTAACCGTAAAACACTAAAGTTAGCTAACTATAGCAGTTTTGTTTATATGGTTAAAATAGAGTTAATGTTAGGTTTTAGTGTTATATAGCCGGCTAATGCTGGTTCAGACATTTTCTGCCCGCCAAAGATACAACCTTAAATCTAAATATATCTCTATTATATATTAGCACTAATATAATTACTACCAGCTGTGGTCCAAAAGCATTATAAACTCTTTGAAACTAGTTTCAGTTAAACTTTTGTCTCATGTGAATAGAGTTAAGAGAACCATTTTGGATATTGTTGCTACACTATGTGCCAACTTTTAAATTAACATTGGAGTGCTAGAAAATGCTAATAGAAAATGCTAATATCCCAAAGATAGTTGTTCGATAGATTCAGTGAAGACCACAATACTTTTTAGTTAATGTAATGAATTTTGGAGCTTGACATATGGCCAATCAAAGCATTAGCGAAATTGCTAAGTACCACTTCAAAATAGGTGCACAGTAATGAGAAAAGGGTAACGTTTTTCCTACAGCAAATACCTGATGCTTCATAGCATTCCTAATAGTGAGCCAAGACACATTTTGATACATTTTCAAAGTAGAAAAAAAACACAGGTGTAAATAATAAAATGAATGGTGGCGGTATTTCATGTAGCTGCTTCAGTTTTTATGGTCCTGGTTTTGTGCGTGCTTGATCACTGTCACGCTCACTCATCATGGCAGACTGAGGCACCCTTGATGTTATTAGCACCAATTGTGCTTTTCAAACTATGCAAAGACAAAATGATTATCATGAGCTACTCCTTTAAAAATATTCTTATAAAATCACATTTTGAAGCACTCACTCACTCACAGACATTTTTGAGGACTTTATGTGGAGCTGAATAAAAAAAACTCCCCCCGTTAGTTCCTGCTTAGAAGCAGTGAAATATTTTTTGTCTGCATTGCAGTAAGTCACACAACTCATAATGTCAGCCTGATGTATTAATGATACACACACATACTGTGTATATATAGCATCTTTGTGCTCTGCTACTTGCTTATTGATCAGAACAGAGCTGAAAATGACAACACGACAATGAAATTATCCCCTGCTGCTTTGATCTGAAAACAACGTAGCGGGGGATCCAAACCAGAAATCAGAATCAATGGAACTGACAAGCAGAGAATTAGACTCAAAGACAAGAGAAGGAACATAATTTACTTACTGTACATATGATTTTGAAGATTGTTTTTAAAAAAGTATTTGGAGGACAATTTTCTAGAAAACTATGTTAACTCGCCGTGTGGAGTTTTTGGACCACTTAAGGCACTATGGGGCGATGTTTTCTTTATATCTCATATTCTACTAGCATAGACCAGCATTCATGCTATTCTACTGATTGACAGTGCCAACAAAAAGCAGGGAAGAAGAAGACTGTTGTACAATGTGCAAAAAGTAATCCTATTTGTAAATGTTTAAAGAGGAAAGAAATGCATTCAACTGGTTCATTCGACCTTCAGGAAAAAAACACAATATGTTTTGGTGAGAAAAAACAGATAGAAATTGAAATGTGTTTAAGAAAACTCCACAGGATACCTTACCATAAATGAGCAGAAAATATGGTGCACTATATTAAATGGCTACACTGTGGATGTATCACGACTGTGTGGGCTACCATATGGTGTTGCACATATTACAGTAAACAAATGTAATGCTGTTTGTGTATACAGTGAGTGGTGTGATTAACTGCGGGGTATGTCATTTGATAAACACAATGCACATGCATTTCAACAGACGCGTATTTAAGCATTCAAGCAACAGCGTTCAGTTGGTAGAACCGGGGCTCTTTTGCATCTCAGCTTTTTGCCGTTTCATATTTTATCGACATTTATTTTTGAGCAAAAGCAGTCATAGAAACACAGGATAAGGATTTACTTGTCCTCTTGATAGGGCTTTAAATAATAATGCAATTCAGCCTCTAGATTCAGACGCATCCTAATAAATGTGTAAATGAGTACAGTATTTGATGCAGCAGAAAAACAGCGTCTCTCTGTGATCGTAGGCAACTGTGTCTTTGTCAAACTGAATGGAGAATGTGTGTATGTCTGAGTGAGTGTGTGTGTGTGTGTCTGAGTGTGTCTGAGTGTGTGTGTGTGGGGTTAATCTTCAAAAAATATCTGTCTTGATAAGTTATTTAGTCTCATTTCATATGCAGCCTTGTGATCTATATTTCTTAATACAAGTGGAAAGTTGAGCTAATGGGGGTGAGAGATGATTCAACTTCTGAAAACAGCTTCAGTTGATATCTTAAAATTGATAAAGTGAGTTCATTAAAGGTTTAATGTCTTATTTTGGAGAATATTTTTGCACTGTATGGATATATATATGTTCACTATACATAACTGTGCTATACAGTCATGTTTGTGAGGGTATATCCAGGCCTGTACTGCCGCTGAATAAATTACAGCTCACATCTGTGTGTTCAACATATTTAGACAGGGACACTCGGCTCCAGATGTGACACTTTCATCACTGTGTGTGTGTGTCTTGTGTGTGTCCTTCCACAGACAAGGTGCCTCATTTCTCTCGGCTGGGTGACGTAGAGGTGAACGCCGGGCAGAATGCCTCATTCCAGTGTGTCGCCACGGGCAAAGTATCTGAGACTGAGCCCTTCCTCCTGGAGGTGAGAACAAGATTTGTGTGTGTGTTTGTTTTTTTTGTATTATCTTTGCTTTAACAGTCATGCCAACATCTCAGCACCTGGATAATAGAACAGGACTGGAGACTGTAGGAAGAAGAAGAAGCAACACAAAGGATAAAGAGAAAGACGTTTTACATGTTTGGCATTTAGCTGACAGTCTTATCCAGAACAGCTTACAGTGGTTACATTTGCATGCACGGCTGCTGGCTACGCTCCCATTAAAGTCTTATTCAGGTTGTTGTTTACAGGAGCTTTTCATACTGTCACTGAGTCGACACCAGTTAAGGAAATATTCCTGTCCTCAGATAACATTTTACACCAGCTATACAGTGTGGAAAATAATTTACTCACTCGTGACCCTCTTCTTTGACTAAGCGGTGACTCATTTTTCATACAGGCCAAAGCCAAAAAGGTCCCTGTAGTAGTTACTGTTGTACGTATTTTTCTTTGGACAAATTTAAAATCTTTGAGGGAGTGCATGCTTTGATAATCTGTTTCAGGAAATTAGATTTCAGATTTCATAACCAGATTTCTGCAAATTAGTTTAAGTGCGTCTTTACCCTGCTTGTTCCATGTCATGCTTAATGACTGCTGGGTGCTACTGTACTCCAGAGCCCTGTGCGCTTGGTGCGCGGATCGTAAGATAATATTACGCAAATACAAAGACAATTAAGTCATAATCCAGTGTAAAAGCATCAAAGTTTAAACTGACATATGCAGAAAGGACAGCTGGCACAACAATCGCAGACGGTGTGAAACAGACTTGGGAGCAAATAAAAAATAAATTAATACGTCAGAGTTGTGCGTTTACAGTCCCGCAGACTGTATGCAATGCCTTACGTTACTTTGCTACCGCTACTTTTATGTATGCTGTGGGTGATTATAAGACATGAAAGTAGGCCTACGTACTGCTTGATTTATGTTCTTATATTTATTTGTTATTTGCCCCCAAGTCTGTTTCACAACGCCGGGTTTGGGGACGCAGCTAAAAGAAGGTTAAAACAAGTGTCATACACGCCACAGTCTCCCTAAAGGGAATAATAAAGTATCTTCTATTCTATTCTATAAGCAACATATTAATTTAACGGAATACACAGTAAGTAATTATAGTCAGATCTATCTTGTTCTAGATGGGGCAGCGATATTATAAGTCTGTTAAATTACGCATTCTTACATCTGCAATTTTTTCTTTTGCCAGTTGTTCTTCCTGCATTTGGCAGCTTCAACTGTGTTACTTTTTAGTTCGATTAGGTGTTTAACTTCTTCGTATTTATCTAACATTATAGTGGGTAAAATATGCTGCAAAAGGTGCATTCATTTGTAATTTCCTTTTGCAGATTTTCTTGAATTTAGGTTAAAATTTGCACTACATTTGGAGTGAAAATGTCAGACAATAGTGAAAAATGTCCATCCCAGTTTCTCAAAGTCCAAGGTGATATATTTGCTAATTTCCCCACTGTGGGACCAATAAAGGAATATCTTATCTTATCTTATCTTAAATGTATTGTTCTGTCACTCCAAAACCCAAAGATATTCAGTTTAATACGATAGAAAACAGAGAAAAGCAGGAAATCTCTGTATGTGAAACAGCATTTTTCTGCGGTTTCTGCATGAAAAATGACTTTTTACTAACGATTAATCGATTATCAAAATAGTTGACGATTATTTTTCTGGCGATCGACTAATCGATTAGTCGACTGATCGTTGCATCTCTACATATCTTGGACACAACAATTTTTTAATTGTGAGCCTGCATCACAAGCTGGAGGTTTGGAGTTTAGAGAAAAAGAAAAGACACATTAGTTGCTTTAGGAGTCTGTAGGATATACTGTTATGAAACTAGACTCGTATAAATCAGGACATCTCCGCTTCTGCTACATCATTTTTGCTATTCTTGTTTTCTAAATTCCCCCGACTCAATGGAAGTACAACACTGAATCTCTATTAATATCCAACAAATGAATTGCCTGATGACAGAGAGCAGGAGTCACCTCCTCTGACCTCGTGATGAACTGTATACAGTAGTAGTAGTTAAAGGAAATGAGAGCCGTTATCTTAACTGTCAGCATATTCCAGTCCAGTAATAATACTGTAACTTAATAATCCTAAATAATGCAGTAAGTTTGTGACTCTGTTTGTGTTTTAATGGCTGTGTTGTTGCAGGGAAATGAGTCATTTGGAAGATTATTAAGTTTGCGCCTCTGCTTTTGTAGCTTTTTGATTGTGGTGGCATTTAGTTTACTAAAGCCCCTCAAGTCATTTCTCTCATGCACCGACTGAAAATAGTTTCAATTTTCCTAGTTTGAATATGAGCTAATATTAGTCTTCAAAAATCCATCCCTGAATGCCTCCACTCTTCTCCTCTGGCCTTGAAGCCTGCACATCTAAGTGCTTTTGAAATGATGGCAGCAGAGAGAAGACGCTTTGCAAATGAGATCTCGGTATACTTGGTGATCCATCCCTTGTTTCCGCCCGATTTCATTTCGCAACACCCCTCTCTCTTCTCCGAATTGGAAGCCTTTGAAGATCATCGGCATGTGAAAGAGACATTTTTTTTTTTATCAGTTTCAGAGTTTGTGACTTTGTTGACGGAGCTACACGCACACACAAAGTCACAAACAAACAATACAAGGCTTGTCTTTTGTAATTTGACAGTGTGCTACGGTGAACTTACTCTTCAGAAGTCAACACTCGCTTCCGGCTCCTCCCTACTTTTCTCATTAAGAGAAAAAAAAAACCCTGGTAACGGCAGAAAATAGAGATATATATCGCAATCCATTACAGCCTCCTGTTCCTCCATTTGTTGTTCGTGGCCCGTTTGATCATCACCGCCGAGTCTGCTAATTGCTGCTTTCTCTTTGATCTCCGCGGTGCTGTGGAGGTCCTCTCTGGACCAGTCTGGAGCTGCTCACCTCCACACCTTTCCTCTATTTAGATAGTCCAAACAAATTGTTAGCATAATGTTTCTTAATCAATTAGCATCATATTTCTTCTCCCCTGTCCTCTGGCCCACACTTGCAGACGGCTGTCTCAGATGCTATTTACATCTCCAACATCAACGGGTCCAAACCTGAATTAGTTATTGCACTGACTCTTAATTACAATGTGATTCGGGGCTCGCTGCCAGACAGGATATGGCAGCAGTCTTGGCTAATGGAGGCATTTATTTTTGCTTTTAAAAGCCTACTTTAATGTTGGATACAGTTTTTTTAGGTGACTGATGTGAAAAAAAAATCTAAAATATGGATGCTGTGCTCTGAAAAGGCACTTCAAAACTGAATGTTGAAAACAAAAAAAGTTGCAAAAAAAAAACTCCTTGAGCTTTTTTTTTAAATAAAGGGAGAGATTATATTGATACCAAAAGTTATAATCTGTAGCTTTAGGCAGCAACCACTGTACATTCACATCTTCTTACAGCACTGCATTTCCTCCCCATCCTTCCCTAAACCAATTCAAACATGCGGATGTCAAACCCACTTACTTGAAAACAGCGAGAGCAGGCGACAGTTTACATAATAATCTGCTTATTCTGAGAGAGAGAGAGCTGCATATATTGTAGCTCGCACCTGGAAGCAGCTCATTGCGAGCGCTGGCCTCGTGTTCCGATGGTCGAGCCAATTGCCAGTGTGCCTGGAGCGCTGACACATTAGCATGGCGAGAGATGAGGAGCTGTCAGCTCGAGCCCCCTGCGCCGGAAACAACAACCCGGGAGGCCCCGTGTCACAGGCCTCACGAGCGAAAACACTATTGTTACCGGTGACATTTATCACGCATTTATTATCTTGCCCTCCCGTGTAGCTAATTCCACCCCTCCTTTGTCTTCCTGTCTGCTTCCTCAGCCTGCCGCCCATTTTTAATCACTTGAATAGACTTCAGGTAAACATGTGTGCTTGGGTTGCTCACTCCTGCTCTCTCTCTCTCTCTGTCTCTCTCTGTCTCTCTCAGCGGAGAAACAGCATGGTGCTGGACACGTCCTTGCTGTCTCGGTTGAGCCATAAACGGCTGATGGCGACTTTCCATGTGGAGGCGCAGCGTGGGGAGCAGGACCTCTACCGCTGCATCACCCTGTCCCCCCGGGGCGCCGCCGTCTCCAACTTCGGAGAACTCATTGTCAGAGGTAAGCTAGATGGAGGAACGCATGATTAATTTAGTGTTGGGCAAGAGTTACCAGAAGGTGTATTCTTCCTCTTTTGGTGGAGGCTAATTAATAATAATTACAATAAACTTTATTTATATAGCACCTTTAATACAAGAAATGCTGCACAAAGTGATTTACAATAAGGGAAATAGGGAAATGGACTTTTATTTTTGTTGTATTTTTCTAAATTTATTTGCTTTGTTTTCTTTTTTTTCTTTTTTTTTCCTATTTTAGTTATTGTTTGTTTTTCTCCTTATGTTGAGAGGAGGTATATTGTATAAGCCTGAAGCTTCTTCACCTCTCCCGTCACATTTTTTTTTGTTTTCATTATCTGGATTTTAAAGTTTTTTTTTGTGTGCAAATAAAATAAATAATTAAATGAACATAAAAACAGGGATAGAATGCCTTAATTGATGTAAAATAGGATGGCAAATAAGACACATTTGATAAAATATGAGAAAATAAAGAAACAAGATGAAATAGAATTCATAGAATGCATAACACGAGACAGAAAAAAACCCCCACTGAATAATAATATTCAGTCCATCAGTGCCCATATTTACAGCATGAATATATACATCAATAAACACTGCGGCAGCATCAAAGGGTGTCCCTTCCTTTCTACATCAGCGGTGGAGATTTAAATCTTTAAGGCAAAGGCTCAAAAGTTTTCCACTAAAACTTTTTGTTTAGTTTTAGTTCTCAACTAAACAAACAGACGAGACTTATGTCTGCCTTCTATCCAACTGCCCAACCATCTAAAATGCCAAAATAACAAAGTGTTAATGGAATTAGTCGCTGTAATATAATTACTGAATTTCATATTGTAATCCTTCACAATCATTACTGAAAAAAGTAATCACATTACTCAGTGATGTATTACTACCCAACACTGAGTTCAACACACTATTAGGCTAGGTACGGTTAAAGAAATAGTTCAAAATTTTAGTAAATAGCTTATTTCTTTTTTTCCGAGGGTAGAATGAGAAGATCGATACTAATCTGATGTCTGTGCATCAAGTACAGTGCTGGAGTCAGGATGTGGTTAGCCTAGCTTAGCATGGTTTAGGCTTAGGATGCATTCACACCAGATAAGGCGTTGCGGCGATTTGGAGCAGGGTATAATATATATTTGTATTTCTCTTTTTGTAAAGGTGAAACACAACTTATTTTTTAACTTTGGACAGAGCCAGGCTAGCTCTTTCCCCCTGCTTCCATACATTATGCTAAGCTAGGCTAACCACGTCCTGGCTCCAGTTCAATACATGCAGACATTAGCTTGATATCCTCATCTCACTCTCAAAAGGAAAGCTAACAAACATGTTTTAAAAATACTAAAATACTGCCTTAAGTACACAGTAACACACATTCACAATGTCTCTTGTTACACATTCTAGTAAATAATGTCACTGTATAATGTATCAGGGTGCTTTCACTAGCCATAGTCCGTTTGGTTAGTCCGAATCAGAGTGAAATTGATCCTTTTGGTCCGTTTTCTGTTCTGGTTCTGTTTCACAGTGTGTAAATTATAGCGGACCAAATAAAAAAATAATAATTTGCTGAGGGGCAAATTTATCTTTTTCATCCCGAGAGCTGCCACTTCTATGCGGGAAATCACAGACTTTGAAATATTGCTGTCGAAGTGTTTTCACTTTGACTCGGCACTGATCTACTGTGCACCACAAATCCCTTCTACTCCAGTTTATCTTGAATTACTTTATAAACTGTCACTGTTTTGTGGAATTTATTCATCATATTCTGTATGTTCTCTTCGGCCCAGAAGTCGAGCAAACATCGGACTTCTGCAGAAGTCCAAGTCAGTCCTCTCCCACTCATGTTAACCTGTCGTTTACGCACAGGTAGCCTGCGTACGGTCCAAGAACACCTCTCACAAGTGGTCTCGGACCGGTTGTTTTGGTCCACACCAGAGTATCCCAGCCCAAAACGAACAGCACCATTCAATTAAAACCCACTAAATGTTGGCTTGTGAAAGCGCCCTCCGTCAACCCTCCCGTCACTCACACACATACACACATTTCCTTACATACCACATCATGTGATGAATTCATTTCATGTTCGCCGGGTTGATAAGGGGTCATATTATGCATCAAGGCTGTTTTTTTTATATATATGCAGAAAGGACAGAATTAGTTATTCAAATGAGCTTTTATTCAGGGTCATTAGAATGGAAATTAAGAATTTCCAACATTCAAGAGTCTCTCTCACTCCGTCTCTCTCTCTCTCTCTCTCTCTCTCTCTCTCTCTCTCTCTCTCTCTCTCTCTCTCTCTCTTTCTCATAGTCCTGATGTGATTAAAAGATTTTTATGATTCAATGCTC